>NC_081213.1:4819923-5032423 GCF_902713425.1 Acipenser ruthenus
TCATTTTTCAATAGCAGCATTTAGTGGACTTCAGAACCCCCCTTCATGACTGGGAGTACAGTGTTTTAAGGTATAGGCAACACATGACAAAAACTACAGTGCGTGTTTACCTCTTAATATTCTGATTTCTTTATCCTACCACTTACATGCACAAAACATACAAACTTGCAAATCTTTTACATGTTCTTAAAAAAAGAGTCTATGTTGAATTGAATTCGGTAATTAGTTTGGTGTTTATTAAGGACATTCATTGATTATCCATTCTCCCAACAGCTGACCTCCCAAGCTCCATCGTGTTTTTAAAGTGAGGAGATGCGAAATTATCTCAATCGATATCCAGTGTACTGTAATTAGAAACACGTGCCACATTAGAAAAATAACCGCAAACGACAGCAGACAATACATAACATCTTTATCTTTTTTTGTTGTTTTTTTAAAGCTTGCTATGGTTTTATTGATTTAAAATAAATAATTTGTTCAGTTGCTGCCGCTTGAAGTTTTCACCTGGACTGCGTGTTAGCACCAAATACCCCCGTTCAGACAGGTAAGCGTGAATATTATTTACATAAAATGAAAACAAGTCAAACACCATATACAATATATAAATTTGACAGAGCCTTCTACTAGGGAGTCAGTTTGAAGCATCCTGGACAATAACTAGGTTCACACATATACAAAATGTCGTTTAATAAAAATGTTAATTTAAGGTTGACACGTGGCAACACCATATTTATCCAGTCTGTGTCGGATGTTAATATCATACAGCCTTGATTTGGTTCGAGTCGGGTGAGTGTAGATTGACCAGAGGACACAGGCAGCAAAGTATTTTTATCCTGGTCTATCTGCCAGCTCTGACCATGATAAACCAGTGCTGGTCGTTGCTGGAATCCCCATAACTTGACATGCACATGTTTCGAAACGAGTAACAAACATAGAATGTTATTTGACTCTTCCCTAAACCCATGTTGTTTCATAGCCTTTAATGGAGGCAAACTTTCCACTAGTAAATACAGAAAACAAAACAAAACAAAAAACAGGCCCAATTTGTTTCAAAAGTAAGTGAAATCAGGTATTTTCTAGATCATAAATACTAGCAGATTTCATATGACCTTTTAGTAAAAAGGTCCCAAAGTTGTAAAGTCACTGTTTGGTGCAGTGGAAGCAGAAACTGTATAGACGGTTCATTGTTAAATATAGCATGGTTACAGATTCTGACAGAGGGCAAGCTTCCTTGTTAGAAGTTTGGTTAGGAGCTTATTCACAGTTCAGTAGCAACTCAGTACTACATCCTAACAAAGTGGCTTAAAACCAAGCAACACTGAGTTATCAGGTTCAGCCTTTATTTGAACATGCTCATGGGATTGTTGTGCAATACTTTACTGCCATAAAATTCCTTTAAGTGTCGGCCAGTAAAATTCAGTATGTACATGAACTACTTTTTTTTAGATACGGACAGCATAACAACTGTTTATTTTAGAGTTGTACAAAACTGAAGCAAACTTTCCAGTAATTCAGGCATCAGTAATTGTTAAGTTGAAGTAACACTGTTAATGCTGATGTTGCTTAGTTTTTGCTTGTAGCTTTATACAGTTATTTAGTTTACATTTTAAAGTGATCTTATCACAATGTATGGATATTGCTGGAATTCCTTATAGTATTAAATGTCCTAGCTCTTTTTCAATCTCCCCACTAGGGGGAGCTTATGTTTACTATTTTAGTGCCACAAGGACATTACGACTTAAACCAGAGAAAGCTTTCTGGATGAACAGCCCTTTTATGGGTTGAAGGAGGTTTAAGCTTCATGCATATACATTCTATTTCTGACACTGCTGCCTACCCATATGATACTATTTTTATGCTAGAGAGTGGCAAAACTCAGGAGACAGCATCTAAAGTGTAAACTAATGTAAACTAGGGCAGCAGTGTGGAGTAGTGGTTAGGGCTTTGGACTCTTGACCGGAGGGTCGTGGGTTCAATCCCTGGTAGGGGACACTGCTGCTGTACCCTTGAGCAAGGTACTTTACCTAGATTGTTCCAGTAAAAACCCAACTGTATAAATGGGTAATTGTATGTAAAAAATAATGTGATATCTTGTAACAATTGTAAGTCGCCCTGGAAAAGGGTGTCTGCTAAGAAATAAATAATAATAAAGTGTTTTCCGGACAACTAATGGTTATCTTTAGAGCTGTGCAAAGATATTTAAGTGTGATTAGAAAGCAAGTTTACCGCATGAGATATGCTGCATTGATGTGGTAAACTTTCTTTCACTTTCTAATCACCCTGTATATATATATATTTAAAAAATCACGTTTATTTTCTTACTTTTACACAATTATTACTTCCAATCAAAATGGAATTTTATATTGAAAGTAAACTATCTATAATTGCCAGCATGCACCAAGAGTTAAAATACTTTGTTATTTTTTTCATAAATATGACTGTGGTAGTTTAGTGATGAGGAACTGGAGATAACCAAGCCTGATGCATTAACCCACAACACCAGCCCCTGGAAGAAAACATACATTATATATATATATATATATATATATATATATATATATATATATATATATATATAAAAGTTTCTACAGCATAGTGTGTTATATGGTTTATTTTCCCCTAAACAAACTACCTGCCACCTCGATGAAATAACCACACCACACAGGCACACGCTGAATTATTATTCACCCCCCCCCCAGCTAAGTCTGTTAACACTACACAAGGGGAGAAAAAAAAATCTGTACAAAGAGCAAAGGTTGCAGTTTTTGGTTGTCCAAAAACATTTGTTGGTAGGCATCTTTCACAAGGTTCATCGACACAGAACTTCCATCGTGTTATATGCAACAGCAGTTTGCTTCAGAATGACAATACCACATGCCTCAAGGTAATACACAATTCAGCTCTCATCTAAATAAAACAAATTTATATTAATTACAATTTTTTAATGAATTGGTTTAGACAGCAAGGTGGCATTGCTACAAAGCGTGGTCTAGTAACAATTCTTTGCGATGTAGTACAACATTCTTTAAGGGCCAGTGTGGTCTTTATGCTGTGCTTAACGGAGGAAAAAAAATAAATAAATGCTGTCTGGACAACATGCAAATCAACCATATTTAACTAAAAGGTAGACAAGGTGGTTTCTTGCTTACTTTCAACTTGCATTTTAATTTAATATGTTTGACTTAAGAGATCTGTAGTTTAAAAAAGGCTCTGGTTAGATCAGAACACACTGGTATGAGAATAGACAATTTACCTATATATAAATAAATTGCCGGAGAACACAAAGGCATACATGGATTTTTTTTTTTTTTTTTTTAAATCCATTCTAAATTCTAAAACCTCAGAAGATCACATTTAGATCCAAGGGAATAAATATCTATAACATATCCAGATTTGTCTTTTGATTCACAAGCATTGGTCAGGTTTATTTTGTGGTTCCCCATCTAAATAAAAAGGTTCCTCTAGAGCAGGGATCTCCAGGACCAGGGTTGGAGAGCCCTGCTCTAGAGCCAGTAATTTGTCTTGTTCAGTACAGCAGTGTGGTCTTCTATGCCAGCTATTTGTACATGCAAACTGTCCCTTTAAAAAACAACCCATTAAAATGTGTAGTACCTCTTCAGAAGGACATTTCTTTAAAATCATGCTCCACTTACTTGGTTTTGTATATAGTAGGTTTATAAAAAAAACAAAAAAAAAAAACAGTTGCAATGCAATCTTAAGACAATGAACAGTCCTTTTGAAAGTTACACATTTGGGAAATACTGCATCCCAAAATAAGCTGTAAAGTAGTAACACCACCATTATCTGGGCACAATGCTCTGGTTTATGTTACCAGAGTGGTTTTGGGATGGGTAGTGGGGCAAAGATGGGCGTTAGATTAATGACTTTCACCAGAAAAACTCAGATTGGCGATGTTCTACTTTATTAGGACAATCATACAACTGCTAGACATTAACTGCATATCGATATATTGTCTGGTCCTCCCATCCACTACAAAGGAAAACAAGTCTGTACAAATGAACTGTAGTGCACTAAAACACAGAATCCTGAAAAATGAACAGTCTACATAAAAGTACCTCATCACAGAACTTTATTTTTATTAACATTAAAAAAAAGAAATAAAAATCCCACATATTCAGTGCCGCTTGCAAACAAAAAGGCAGGGTTATTTTATCTGCTGCAGCAAAACCATTTTGACTTTGAGATTTGGCAGGTTACAGTAAAGTCAAAAAGTAGCAGAGTAACACAGTAGCATTGGGGAAATTACTTTTTTTTCTCCTTTTTTAGTACAGAGGTGAAAAAAAGGGGCCTGCAGCAACAGTTTGAATTATATCTTCATGGAATTAAAAGATGGATAAATCATGGCACCAAATAGTTTGAAAGAAACAAAAAAAAATAAAACACAAAAAAAAACACCACAAAATGTACAGCAGCCATCTGGTTGAGGTGAAAGCTGGTACCTATTGATCAAAGTTCTTCAAGAGACATCTGCAAAAGAAAAGGGACATTTTGTAACTGCTAGAAAAAAAATCTACAGAAAATGCCTTCCCAAATGAATAAAACTCCAGATATGGGTAAAATACCCCTGTATTTAATACACTATAGTAAATACTAAAGAGTGGCTGTTCAGATACAGGCATTGGGAATATTTTACTTCTTGCCCTGTGTAACGTAGCGGGTTATGAGAAACAGCAGGGAGGGGGTTAAAACCTCCCTGCGAGGGATGTGTAACGTAGCGGGTTATGAGAAACAGCAGGGAGGGGGTTAAAACCTCCCTGCGAGGGAATGCACTGGTTTGATTTTGTGTTGCTTTATTGTTTTGTTATTTGTTTAATTGTTTCAATTAGCAAACTAAATGAAACAATTAAACAAATAACAAAACAATAAAGCAACACAAAATCAAACCAGTGCATTCCCTCGCAGGGAGGTTTTAACCCCCTCCCTGCTGTTTCTCATAACCCGCTACGTTACACCATTTAATTTTCCATTGTGTGTTTTGTACAATTCTATGTTGCCAATTCAGAGACATATTGTAGTTTTGTCAAAAAATAAAATTAAACATTTCTTACAGCTTGCTGGCCTTGCCCCGTATCGTCGCATGATCTGGTCTTGCGTAAATTTCACAAAAGATTCATATTGTTCTGAAAAGTAAGATCAAATGTGCATCATCAATTTGCCATTATTTAAACAGAGCACAGATTAAACACACTCATCCCCCCCAACACTAGCAGTTCATGCTTACGGTAGAAACCCTTTCCCTTTGGGCAATCCGGATACCAGGATTAAAATGTCAACATGCATCCAAGGATACATCAGAGAATTACATGCAGAAGCACAGTCAAATGCTGTACAATTGCTGTTGCTGCTATGCAAATTGCAAGCCACTGCTAATTGCTGAGGAATTCTCAGCTGCCTGCAAGGCATTTCTCTCACACCAAGAATCACATTTATAAGAATGATTTTCCATCAGGGCAATTCAAGTCGAGTGCTAAAACATTCACTCAGCACAATGCAAATCTGTTTAAAAAATGTTGTACAGAAGGTACAGGGGAAAATACATGTGACAGGTCCTCAATTATGACTGCTTCCAAATTTGCACTTCTAATGGGACTCTTCAAGATGGGAGCTTATTGTCCATGTTATTGACAGGACCT
Organism: Acipenser ruthenus; assembly: GCF_902713425.1. Taxonomy (NCBI): domain Eukaryota; kingdom Metazoa; phylum Chordata; class Actinopteri; order Acipenseriformes; family Acipenseridae; genus Acipenser; species Acipenser ruthenus. The sequence goes on from NC_081213.1 coordinate 4,825,578, forward strand.
GTGTTTGATTTCTGATCCTCTGAAGGAAAAAGAAAGACACCTTCTTCAGCAATGTGACCCCCTAACATCATACTGGGAAAGCGATGGAGTTCTTGCTTAGAGGTATGAATGCCCCCCATCAACACCCCTTTCTGCAGCAACTGATGTTCATTAGAGGTCACCCACATAAAGTACTAACCAGATCCAAACCTTGCTTGGCCTCAAGACACCTGACAAGATCACACTGTCAATCACAAGAGTTTTCTTACCTGCAAGTTTTGTGTTTAAAATGTGTTCGTATTCTTCACGGATCTTCTCTTCATGGTCTTTGAGCAAACATTCACACAGGAACCCCACCTGCCGTAATGAGAACGAAGGCTGGTCCTTCTTTACAGAGGATGCACCTGGGCAAAAAAACAAATAATACATTTTCACCAGATCTGACAAATAGAGGTCTCGTTTTAAAAGTTATGCAAGGGGAGTAGTTCTAAGTAAAAAGTTCAAAACATATTTCACCCTGAATGTCTTAAGTGCCTTATGTGATTGGATAGCAGCAGAAGAGTTTAACTGGGGAAAAAACCAAGCAAAGCCGACGTGTTCTTTCCCACAGCTGTTTCTACTGCCAGATAAGCCTACAAAATCACAGATAATACCTAGAATTTCCCAGGACAACTTGACAGTACTACAGCGAAAGCTGTATCTGAATTTTAAGATTCTGTTCAAGTGAAGTCGTATGGTTTTATAAACTGCTGGCAGTCGCAACAAAATGACTGCAGGAAAACACTTGTCAAGAGGTATGGTGTGTGTGTGTGTGTGTGTGTGTGTGTTTCCTTCCCAGAGACTAACTGTGCCCACGTTAAAAAAGGTATATGGTATTAGCCCTAGGAATGTGATGCCTCAAAGGAAATATTATTCAACCTAGGATGTGCATAGAAATATCTGGGACAGGGTTAAAATAACGGCTTGGGTGACTACAGCACACCAACACATTTCAATTCTAGCTTGCCCTACCTGGTGGTGAGCTGGGTGCCGCTATCACTGTGCTTGGAGACTGACCATCACTGGAGCTACAGCCGGCTTCACTCTGATTGAAAGAGATCTCCAACTGCCTTCTCCTCTGATAGCGGCTATACTCCTGCTTGATGTTCTGAAATATCTGTTCTGTAAAACAAAAGAAAAAAAAAACACCACAAGAAGTCGTCAGTCTATAGTAATGGAATTGTACCTTATGGAAGCTTAACAGGCATGAACACGTACACTTTTAAATTTGTTCAGTACCTTTTTCTGAATTGTACACCACTTTAAACAAACCTGATTGATGAGAAAACACACAACCATGGGCTGAGCTGTATTGTATCTTAGGGCCTAACTAAAAACACTGGAAAAACATGCATGCGAGAACAGTTACTGACAACCAGCAGAACAAGTCATGCAAATTCACTCAGAAAAAAATAAAGAAAGATGTGTGTCCTGTCCACCACCCTCCAAAATCCACAGGGCAACTGGCTTCTGTTTTCACTTGGATACTCCCACACATGATCTCTAAAGCAGTACAGACTGACTTTCTTTCCAGTTAGTAACATGCTTCGACACTACTACCTAACAAAAACAGGACTTCTTGCAAGTAGGGCATATAGCAAACTTTCTCTGACCAACAGTAGTAACAGAAATGATGTTCAAAATGCACCAGTGGATATATAAAATGTGAGGCTTGGATTTAGCTATACAACTACTAACTTTGAGCAAAAGGCAAATATCTGTGAATCAAGTATAGACTGAGGGGGAGAAAAAAAAAAAAAAAAAAAAAAAAGAGGAAATTTGAGGTATTACAAATCAAGAAGCTTTGGAATGTACTCGATTGGGAAGGGATGGCTCCTTTCAATGACCCATTTACTGAAAGAAAAATGCAAGGGCTTTGAGTCAGTTCAGAGACTGCAGACATTTAAAAACTAATGGTTCTCAGGACTTTTCAACACTGTAAAATATTATGATTTATGGGCGTACTGCAGGTGATGTACGGGTAGCCAGACTACATTTTAACAGCACCCTGACAGTAGTACAGAGAGACTGTCAAATAAACCTATACTGAAGGCATTCCAAGATCTCATCAAGGCCTGAAGAAAAGAGGCACAGCATCGTTAGTTACACCTAAAGTAGTATGTTTTCTATACTGCAAGACAACACTACAGCTACTCGGTATCTAGAGTTATAAGCTATAGTTAAGTTTAGGAAATCGGATCCATTTGCTTCATTTCAGAAATGTCTTCCAAGTCTTGGTTCTTCATGATCAGCTGTGCAGTAGGCATTTTCAATGTTACTGCCATTACTGTGGGCTCTAAAATTACATGTAACTGTAAACCTTTCACCAGTACACATGTCTTCATGCACAGGGAAATGCCCCAGTTAAACTGTCACCAAAAACTGCTTATTTGTTTTGGTCAGCAAAAGCAGGTGACCACATAGATCAGGTGCCCATGAAGACACGTTTTTGTGGGCATCAAGGCAGAGCTAATGCCAACCATCCGTGTTTAATGAGGCAACTGAACTTGCATCAACATCTGACTTCCGGCACACAAGTACTGCATTGCTGTAACGTTGCACCATTATTTTGTCTTGCTACTTCTCTAAAAATAGTCAAGCCAAGGTGGCACAGCAGCTGGGATTTAACAGGTTATATCAGCACACCACAGGGCATCATTGCATTTTAATACACTGTATTTGCCATGCCACAGCAAATCCAAAAATGCTTGTAGCCGCTGTATTTTATATTGTCTATTTTAAAGATTGCAGTCCTCTAGCCACAATGCAGCAACAGCACAAGAAGTAATAGTGGGAACTTCCCACATTCGCCCACCTGTCAGGGAGCAATTAGATTCCCAACCAAATCACTGCCCTCTCTGAGAAAGGTTCCCAGTCAGTGGCAACGTCCTCTGAGGTGTAAGCAAAGAAACGCCTTGTGATCCACCCTCAATTCAAACCTGTACCTTCATTAACTCTGCATCACCTGTGCAGCTCCCCAACCCATTAGCTGTTTGTTAGATGGTTAAGTGTGGGCTTACTGTACTGTGCCAAACTAGAAACAGCATGCACCTTTTCTACAAATAACTTATATAAGGCTCATAAGAAAGCCTGGCCTGTCACAAACTCCTATGCCATGGGATGCAAACATTTACATTAGAGCTATTAAAACACACTCCTCTCCATAGAAGGACTCAGTCCAGGTCTTGTTTGCAGTCGTCAAACCAGCCAGCATTAGTTTCATACGAGAGGCAGGAGTCATACATCACCCAGGAAGAGATTATTAAAACTTTAACCAGAAATACAGGACCAAGAGCCAGACAGGATTTGACTCGCACTACAGTGCATTCTTCCCATAGCAATTCAAGAAACCTAGGCAGTCCACTCTTTGCATTGACAAAGCAGTTTAACAGTGTTACTTGTGTTGATTTAACTGTATTTATACTGTTCCACAGACACAGACCATCATATCAAAATCACAGAGGCCATGCTGGGAATGTAACAGTACACGTTTCATGGAAATAATAAAAAATTAAATTCAAGTCAACTGGAAAGATCCAGGGCTTGGCAGCCTTTCCACAACAAGGCAACAAGTTGCTGCCTGTCGCCTAGACTCCACACAAATGAATCCATCCACCCAGCTGAACACAACTCAGACAAACAGCTCTAATGTGTCTCCAGTGTGTGTAGGCTGTTTGTTTTCTCAGTTATAGGAGGAGCTAGGCTATTTACTGCAATGTACTACAGCATCGTACATACAGCTACATACTGTAAGAGTCTATACAATTAATCTCACCTACGTTTGACTCCAAGGTGCTTCGATAGATTTTTGAAGTCTGTCAATGGACCATTTTAAAGCATAACGGCAAACTTTGACTGTCCAATATTTGTTTGTTGACTTTCACATTGCACACAAGTGTCCATAATTAACTTGATATAGTACAGTTTTAAACTTGGTTGCACCCTAGCAAGTCCTTATGTTTTCAAGCACTTTTTAAATGAAAACTAAAAAAGAAAACAAACTGCTAGCGTGGCTTATGAAAGTCCCTCTCATGCTCCCCGTGGAATGGCAATGCAAACAGTGGCAGAATCCCATTTCAGGTGTTGCCTAGCAACAAAGGTGACCTCCCAGTGGCCAGAAAAGATGATCAAATACAGCCACTTCCAACGATGATGGGGAAAGCAAACCTAGAATTTGTATTTATTTTTTTAAATAGCAAGATCATGTATTACAGCTCATTGGACAGGGGAATTTGTTAGATACACCAAATGACCAAATTTAGCCTCATCAATGGCGACTCGCAATGCTTTTTATCAACAGGCAGTTGCTTCCTCTCACAGCTCTGCAAGACGGTGCATCTCAACCCTGCCCTTCAGTTGAGTATTTTATTTTTTATGTGGGAATTTTAAGTATGAATGCATTACAGTTTAGCAAAACAGTGACACACCATCTCCTCAGCTTTGTTTAACTACTGGTAACTGAATACAGTAGAATGTTTCATTGCAGGCAGTGTGTACAGTATACTGTAGACTGTGTGCTTTAGGAGTGTACTCCGATCCCCTTTGGAACTCTAGGAGCCCCTTTGGTATTTTCATTGCAGAATAAAAATAGCACAGTTAAAAAGGAGCGTTGAAAAGCTTTTTTGAAACAGACAATTCCTGACATGTCTTCACCCTTGAGATAAGAAGAGAAACTCACCAGCAGGCTGGAGTTTAAAAGAAAGCCTTGGCATTTAAAGCAGAGTTGCAGGAACGGGCAGTGATTTGCTGGGTTTCAGTTCATGTTAGACGGATTACAAGCTCTCCAAACAGCTCAAACCCCAATGCATTTATTTTTCAACAAAGGCGGTTGAAACGCAATATTGCCAAAAGTAGTACAGGAAACCACGGACTTCCAAATATTAGTTCTGCAATGACCCCTTCATGCCAACTTTATTTGCAGTTGTTTATTCCAAAAATGGCACACTGCCTTTGTCTTCTGGTATTTCAATTTGAACAGTGCGTAGTTCCAGCCAATTCAGAGTACAAATAGAAGATTAAAGTTGGCAACACACTAAACGCTTAATAAAACCCTGCCACAACCTATTAAAGCTGCTTCAACAACCCAGTGCTTCATACAAGTACTTTCAGTAACTGAAACTCTGGAGTCCATGTGGCAGTCTCCATAAAACTAACCACTCTGTTTTCCTAGTCTATGTTTTTGTTTCCCCTGCAAATCACAACAACACACTCAACCCTTTACTACTTATTAATTGGTAATTTAGCAGACGCTTTTACTTAGACGGCGTATTTATGCAAATAGCAAGAAAGTACTTAATTTGGTTTCTTGCTTTTATTAATTTGTTTCCTTCACTATTCTTAATTTAGGAGTCTGAAATCCTATTTAAGACACTGGATTTAACAATGAATGGTTAATAAAGTCTTATTATGCCCACCCCCACTTTAACCATGAGATTAATTTTATACTGTAATGGCCTTGTATACATGCCCCAAAGGTTGCAAAACAGCAAATTCATACCGAAACAAATCCTGACATTTCTATTGTACAGAAAAGCTAAAGGAGATGCCGTGGGTGACCTTAACAGCTTGTGCCGATTTTAAAAAGGGAAGGGGATAAAAAAAAACAAAAAAACACATGACTAATCCAACACGCACATTTATCAATTTGGCAAGAAAACTAACATCCTAAAACAATAAATGTTGTGCAATCACAGCTTACAGCTTTCTTTCTTTAAGAGAGTGTCCCCGTTGACCTAGTTGGCAAAACAACTTAAGGCATGTTTTCAGTTCAAACTCACCCCAACCCAACACTGGAGGAAAATGAGAACAAAGGGAATCCTATCAGAGTAGTAAATGTCAGATAGATCCCATCTAGCAGGGCAAATGCACCATGCACTGCACACGAAGAAAGAAAAGAAAGAAAAAAAACACAATGTTTATTTCTATAAAGAGTTACCTGATGATTAAGCAGTCTCCCAAAATATCTCCTAATCTACAGCAGAAACAATGAGGCAGCTCCAACCTTTAAAATCATGCACACAGCACACTTTACAAAGACAGTGTGTGCATCTCCAGAGGTTCAGGGGCACCTGGGACCGGAATCTCAGGTTACTGCAAGCTCCGATGACCTAGATTTATCTTTAGATACAGAATTACATGCACAGCAGGATATAGCCTCCATAGGTAGAAAAACACACATTAAGCAATTTTATAAAAACAAGCTTTAAATATGTAAGGGTAAAGGATTAAATAAATACATACAAATAAAATGTAGGCTTTTATTTGATGCTATCTGAATATGTGTTTTGTTTTTTTTCACCTCAAGTCAAAACATCACCGTTTCAATTTGCACCACATAGAAATTTAGTTAGAAACATTTCTCCAGTGTTTTCAGGGTTTATGGGGTTCATTTTGCTTTGGAAGGAAGAGGAAACTTGAGAGAAAAAAAGTGCCTAAAACCAGAGGCCACAAGTATTCCACATTTGTGGCACTGGCAGTCCAAGACAATATAAGCAGCCAAGTATTCATTTTGTAAAAATGATACACAATTTTCATTCACTGCTATACAAATTGCCAGCGATTGCATATTGCCACAGTAGGCTGTGGTGTATTAATTGCTATCCAGGGAAGCCAGGTCCCAGATTGTAAGCGTGCATTTACTGTAAAACAATACAGTGTAAAGGGAATCCAGCAATCCAGAAAAAATAACCATCTCTATGGAAACGGTCTACTGTAACAAATTCAAGCCACTGCTTCCAATATCATCATATTATGTGGCCTCTTCTGTTCTCTTACGTGTCGCAATATTTTGACAAAATAAAAACGGCAGTCATGCACCTAATAGATTTTATTGCCATTCCTTTTTTTGCAAATTAACACATTCGGATGTGTGTGTACGACGGATGTTGGGTCATATTCTTTTCTAAAATGTTGATGTCATGAACAAAAAGGCAGTTGCTGGGCAACCCTTTAAATACAGTACCCTTGAGCACAGTGCTGAATATACAATGACCTCATACTTTAACCACTTCTGCAAATGTATTTTACATTTATAAAAGTGTGTATGTCAAAACAGTTTCACAATCATGTAGCAATCATCCAGCCCCTTAAACATGTCTTAAGCAAAAGAGTTCTGGCACACACAATGGAAATGAATCCAGTGTATGCATTGCTGATACTATATACATGTTTAGAGGGCTATTCTCCCTTCAGTATAGGTATAGTAAAGAGCTCCGGGCATCAATTACAGTGTGTATGGGACTGTCCAGCTGTCACACACTGACACGGTCAACAACGTTTCTTAATTAAATTATATTATCCAACGATAAAGAAACGAGCTGAAGAGCTAATTTTCTAGCTTATATTCCTTAAAGGAAACTGATCACTTTCCTGTGTAAAGGATGTAGTCACTACACACCACACTGTTTGTTTCATAAAGACGTTCTGTCTGAAGACACACCTCTTACAAGTAAGGTAGAATTAGCAAATATATAATTGGGAGTATTAATTATGCATTTACATTTTATCCTGGTTATTGTAATGCCAGTAAAATGCTAAACTTAATTTATCGTGTACAGTAAATATAACGAACATCAAAAGAAACTTATCACTTATATTTGGATAAAATTCACTAGATGTGATCGAAAAATGACAAACTCGTTTTCAAGCAGGTGCAGTGACTTTCTATTGTGCTGATTAACAATTGACATTACGAAGATGCTGCAAAATGATCTGTCGATCTTGGGCAGGTGTTGTGACTCTTGGTCTCCCAGTTGGTGGCCTGTCATTGACAGAGTGTGTCTGGTTATACCGTCTCGCCAGGTTTGAAATTGCTGGCTGTGAGCACCCAAGACGGCGAGCCACAGTACATGCCGATTGTACGAAGGCGCTGTTCTCTTGACAGACGTGGCATATTGTTTTTTTTCTGAGATTCTTTATTGCTTTTATGCAAGCTTGCAATTCAACAGCTGAAATCACTCCATATCCAGTGTCCAATAAACACTCTCACTAATTAGGTGATTAAGTGCATCTGCTTCAGTCACAGTCACTCAAGCGGGTCATGGTCTAGGGTGAATGACGGAGTGATTAAAAAGAAACCAAAAACATTGTCAATGTCTATCATTTATATACCTTTTTTTTAAATAAATGTGTTAATAGTAATAAGTTTCTTTTGATGCTCGGTATAGGATTACTCTCACATGAGATTGCTGGACTGTTACTTAACTTTCATATTTGTTATTGTAACACCAGCAAGACGACAAACAGGTCTTTTCAATATCGTTATTTGTAGACTGAACTACAGTGTGAGTGGAAGACCAAGTATGCTTCTCACAACAGTGCTGGACATTTGTTTTCTGAACTGTTGTAATTTCTTAGGTTGTCCTCCTTTTTTAATACCAGCAATGAGCCAAGTGATGATTATAAACATCGACAAGTGACTTCAGGTGCTTTACTTACTACAGCAACAAGAGTCTGATTGAAAATCTTGGCTTTAAATTAAAAAAAAAAAATGAAAAAAATTTAAGAAAAAAAGAGAATTGTGGTAATATTTATAAATGTACTCATTTTAAAAACTGTCAACATTATATTTATGTTCAAATGTCATGTTTAATTAATACATTGATAAAAAGTGGTAAACTGAAAAAAAGCAGCCTTAAATCAGCCACTGATACATTATGTAACCCGTTTATATTGCCCACCAATCAATGCCTCCAGCTGCAAGGTTTCATTGGTCCCCTGACTTAAAACGCTGCAAAGCGACCATCACTACGGCACCATGTTTACTAGAAGGAGAACATGCTGGTCACTGGGTGTGAAGCTCTGTCTACTCTGCAGCTTTGTTCTACCATTTTAGCTTCCCTTTTGAGGCAATCTTGTATAGGCTTGCCACTAACAAGCTGTGGTGTCCTGGGCATTTGACGGACAAAACTCAAAGAGCTGAAGACAGACACACAGATTACCGCATGAGAACAACTACAGCTAGCCTCAACTCTCTCACAAATCTGGAAATAAACTGAAAGCACATCCAATTTTGGATGGCAACACAAAACAGCTTTTGCAGAACAGTCATGGTGGAGGGGGAAGAAAAGCTGGGAACAAACATGATGCTTGTCATGTGAGACAGCAGGGTAGGACCAAGAGCGATCTGGACATTAACAAAACCAGCTGTCAACCACTCATCCAGCAGCAATGTGCACAAGAAGCTGTCCAGGCACTTCCTGAAAGGGCAGCAGACAGTAATACATTCATTTCAAGGATTATATTAGTCTCATAACAAATACAATACTGCCCCCCCCCCCCCCCCCCCCCCCCCCCCCTTAAAAGATTTTAATAAAATATTTGTACAACAGAAAGTACCTTAAAAAGATGGGACTGACTACTAAATATTCAGGGCAGTGATGACTATTGATTACTGTCATCTACCTAAAGCTACAAATATTATGTTGAGATATGAAAGCATTTTGTTTTGATAAGGGAGTTAGACATGCATTCACTTGTAAGGTAATATTATAAATAATGGTTTAAAATTAACATAGGCTGTTACTTCCTCATATATTCAATTCTCAAAGGCCGGTGGTAATTTGTTTTATAGGATTTCTGCAGTAAAATCTAGGCTATTATCTGCTCGCCTTTTTTCAGGAGGATGAATTCATGTGCCTGGGCATTTGGGCAGAAATAAAACTACAGATCACAACAGCACTGAAACATCTAGAGCCCATTTATTGTGTTAATCAAACATGATCTGCCTTGAACAGGCTTTATTCTGTGCAACCCCAAATCAACCTAGCAATATCTGCCTTCATCCCACGACTGTTCTCTTTTGAATGTTGGCATGCCGGGCTTTTATAAAACCAATTATAAAAACGTCTTTGTTTTTCATGCAGTTCGAGTGTTGCCGGGGGTTCGTTAATGAGGGTTTAAAAAAACGATCGAGTTTAACTGCCAGTGCTTTCCACAGGTTTATATAATTTCTAAAGGTTTATTTTTCAGATAAAAATGGCAGCAATGTTTTTCACTTGAGAAAACCAAGGAAATAACCCTCGACTTCTGTACTGTAATATGCCAACTACAGTATCTGCCCGACCAACGCCTGCATTTAGCGCAAAATATGTATTTATTTTTAAATAGGGGGGAGTTTAGTAAACCATCAAAAACATAACTCTTTCTAAACTGTTCTTATAGAAAGAAAAAACGTAGAAACAAAACACAGAAAAACTATCCCTCTGTACAATTTCGTCAGCCTAAGTAAATGCCAAATGTATTTTCTTCCCACGGGAGCATAACGTGGGTGTGGGGCACATGTCTGCGGCACCGTCTGATTGCGATGTCTAGATATGCCGTCTACCCACATTGAAAATATATACCTACTCAAAAGAATATTTTAGACTGTGCAGTTAAGTTAAGACCCTTAAGGTCAAGGAAGCTGTTGAAAAAGTAGATCCTGTTCAATCCCTACCCTGCTGCGAGTCTGTATATTTTCCCCAACCCCCACTCTCGACACAAGAAAGCTTTTCAATGCCAACAATTTGATAACTTGGTGCTAAATTTGGGCCAGGTCATTGAAATGGCATTTCTGTGGGGCAGTACAGTGAATGTAAAGTCAGATTGGGGGGGGGGGGGCAATTGCCCAGTCTTTGGTGTGATTTCCAACCCATCGGCTCTGAACCTGCCCAGAAAGCACTCTATTGGCTACATTTGAAATCGGGACGGGGGGGGTAATTTTAACACAGGCCTTTGTGTTATTTTAAATTGCATGTCAAGCACGTAGCTCCACAAAAAATAAACTTCTGTCCTCCAGTATTACATTATGCCGTTCAATTGGTTTGCATCTCTCATGCCCTACCGTACTGGGTATATATGGCACCATGCTAGAAAGAAAAGTGTCAGCCTAATAAATCATGGTTATGTGTCCGTGCCAAGACGCCTATCAAAACGTGTTACTTTTAGGGAAAAAAAACAATATTGTAAAGTGAAAACCACTTGAAGGGTGGACTACGTTTACAAAAGCTATGTTACCTTTTTTGTAACGAAAATATATACTAAATAAACCTGCGTGTGTGTGTGTGTGTGTGTGGTGTTACGACTAACCCCCCCCCCCCCCCCTCACTCCACCCAACAACCCCCTGCACCCTCCCCCCTTTCCGGATTTCATATATTCGGTAAGTATTTACCTGGTGTAAGTCTATGTTCTCCACCCATCGATTGCTGCTGGGCCGAGTGCTGCGGGCTGTCCGTGGCCGCCCTGAGATTGCATCTTTGCGGAGACTGAGTGGCCGGTGTCCCCGGTAGCGGATTGCATCTCCTCCGCTTCGGGGACTGGGGGCTGAGCAGGGCCTCAAACTCCATCGAACGTTTTAACGTGGCTCCACACGCCATGGTTGCTTGTGAGAAGCAGAGAAAGAAAGAAAATGTACACCGAAAGACTGTTTAAAACCCGGCCGCAAAGATAATCGCACTCTATTCCGTCTTCTTTCGCTTTACAAACTACAATGGCGTCTCTGGCCGGGTGTATTTGCCAACTGCCCAGCTTGAAACAAAATTCGGCTACGTCACAATGGAGGGCTGGGCCAGTAACTAGCAAAGGGGGAAGACAGAAAATAAATACCTAACGATCGCTCTCATATCTAACAAGAAATGTATCGCAATGCATTTATTTGTTGTTTTTTATACTCTTTTTACGCGGGGAAGACATCGCAGTAAAACTATAGTATTCCGAACGATAGATACTTCTATACATACACATTAGACACCCCTATAGGAAGTGCTAGGTTTACGGTCGTAAAAAACTGTAACTCTGGAGACCAAACAATTCTGGGGGCAGGGTGATGAGTAGACGGAAACAGCCGTTATCACGGAACTGTGAAGTTTATATTTTCAGCGATACATATATTATGATTGCTTTACAGAGTGCTTTGTTTCGTAGTCAAAAAGGCTTGGAAATTTTATTTATTTAATTATTTGTTTATTTTGTCCATTTAACAAACCACAAAGTAACAACATTTTTGTACAATGGCTAACCATAAATTGCAATGTAAATTAATAACACATAATTTAAAAGCTACATTGAATGCTGCTGAACACAATTGTAACCCACAAAAGTGGCGATTTAGTATTTTTTTTTGCAGTTATTGCTAATTTTCTAGTCCTAGTGTAAGGTATTATTATGGGGGAGGGAACCATGTAAATAGGTTGGCAGGTTATTATGTCATGGCCTTCATTTCTCTACCTGGAGCCCAACCCTTTGGATACACTTCATAGAACCACATTTACCCATTTTAGTATGACCAAAACAATAAAAAAAAAATTAAAAAAACTGTACTATGTAGCACATACTTAACTGCAATGTCCCCCATATAACTGATACACTTGTCAAGCAGATTTCATACAGAAGCCTTCATCTCTCTGTCACAGTGGCAAGACACCAAATCTCATAGATGTTAATACAGGCTTGATACTTGCTAGTAGGTGCTTGGGTGACAGGTGCTAATATATCCAAGACAAATAAGTGACTGATGTCTCACAAACTGCAAAGTGATGACTTTGGGCCATGACTTCTGTTCAGAGTGCAATGACATTGTCCTTTATAAAACTGAATATCAATTGTTTTATTGTAAATTCTGCAGCACAGATTAAAACTAGATGGACTGTTTGCTATTGAGCAAGCACTATGGGGGAAATAAGGCATATCAGCTGGAGAGCACAATATGCTACAATCCCTTATCATATATAAAAGACTTTGAAAGATAAGGACACAGCTTGCTGTAGCCCAGCCTGTTTATTTAAGTTAATTAGCTTCCTTGGTATGACTCTTTACTGTAACTCATAGCTCAAATGAGTGATAACAAAGCTTTAAAATGTATTTTCTTACATGTTATTAGCACAGCAAGCATTATCACTTCTCCACCTTTTATACCAGTACTTCAATTCTGAGGTGACTGACGGATCTTCTACTGTACATGCCCAGAAACAGTGCAGATAAAACTGATTTATCAAATTCAATAGTAACTGACTATTTCCTCTGACAGTTCACTTTTAAATTAAACTGGAAACAGAAGCCTAACTTCCCTTCAGCAAAACGTCTTTAATCAGATTCACATTTTTTAGTCACATTTATATTCACCAGGCAATAATTAACAGGAATTAAACAATAATTAATAACGATCCTTAATTTCCTTTTTACCAGTAAAAACTAATATTGAATAGGTTATAGGGTCAGGATGGGCAAAGGTAATTCAATGAAATAACAAAACAAAAATCATTTGCAAAGAGATTACAACCTAAAGGTGGTTGCCGTTCTCCTTATGAAAAAGACACTTTTGTCAGTACGTTTGTTGACCGCTCTGCAGAGTTTCTCCAAATGCACGTCATGCTTTCCTTGCTTGCTTTGTGAAAACAGTTTGGTTCCTTGCAAGTTTTATTTATTCAGCACACTCACAGTTAAAAACCGGTCCTAGGAGTGCACATCAATGGCATGCCGCTGTACAAACAGAAAAAAAAACATTTTTTATTAATGAATGGATTTCCTCTATAGTAGATTGGTAGCTCAAGCAACAATCCATCTACTTTGTCAAGCTGTCTGCCTATAGGGAATGGTGGGGGAGGGGGGAGGGGGGAGGGGGGGGGGGGGTATTCCGGGCTCAGTTCTGAAAGTATTTGTTCTTTCATAAAGGAGTTGCTCAGATAAAGGAAACCTGAAACTAGAGCCTCAATACTGTCCCACAAAAAAAGTAAGATCAACTTAGAAGCACATGTTCCTAAGGCTGGCCTCCAGGTTTGAGTCTAGGTCCTGACCAGTAATTAAGCAGACCTGTTTACATTAGAATGCCTGCTGCACATTTTTAGTCTGTTTTTGTGTACTGATTTAGAAAATGGTATTGTCTTTGTTTTATAAATTCAAGCCAATAATATGTCTAAGGAAAATAGTGGACAGCCATCTGAAAAATGCTTTAAAAAAAACTATCCCACAATAATGTTCTATCTTGTTTAATACAACTATACAACAGTAGAATTGACTAGCCCGCTTACTCCAGTTGGGATTCCAAGTCTGTATATCTTTCAGTATATCCACTCAGTGCAGTATAGGTATATCCTTCAATAAACACAATGTTGTAAAGGCTATACTTATTGACTGTATTGTGTTGAAAGCCACTTTACACTTTTTTTTATTTTTGCTTTGCTGTTCTCCAGTCTAATTTTATTAATTAAATAACCCACAGTGTTTTGCTTGCAGATTAGTCAGAGATTCCCTGGTTGACAGGCAGGCATGAATCATATTGCCAACAAAATGTACTTTTTAAAGGTATGTTACATGGTTGCTATAACTTCAGGGCTGGTTGGGTGTAACTCTGAAAAAACGTCTCCCTCGTTAGAATAAACAGCTAGAACAAGGTCTCAGGCATTTAACCACATTTTTCTAATCCTGGCCTTTATCTTTTGTTGGTATGACTGATTCTTTGTTACACTTTAATAAAAGATGCAGCCCTGTAAGGAGTCATGTAGGCTTAATATACGGGTAATACCCACTAAGACCACTGGGGTCCAGGATAAAAAAAAAGAGATAGTAACATGCACATGACACATATTCACATTGCTGGTTTAATGAACACATTTTTACAGTTTGGCGATCTGTTTCATTGAAGCTGATATATTTGAAAGTCATTGTAGCTTCAAAGTTTCCATTCCATTCAACAGCTCGCCATGGCTAATCTATTTCAATCAAGTTATGGAAGTTTCACATTATATTAATTTCATTGGGTAGGGTGGGTCATTGAGGACTTCTGCCAAATAAAAAATTAAAAAATAAAGACCACAAGATAATTTATCTCATGAGACTGGGGAGCTTGATAATGCGGAAATGTGTTTTAAGGCTTGTAAACTGCTGCTGTCCTTCTATAGGGGAGACACAATAAAGCATGCCAAGGGCTTGTCAGCCACAGCACAGGAAGTGACAAAGGGCATCCATTAACCTGCTTCCCTAGCAGACACTTAAACTGGATTATACCCAGACAAGGACACTGATAAGAAATCAATCATGCTTTTTTTAGCCTAATAGAATGCCTCTGTTGTTCTGGAGTGTTTATACAGTATAAAACCTTGCTGTAAATAAACACATTTTAAAACCCTGGTTGCCATTCCATGCCCCCCTTTTATTTGCATCAGCAATATGTTCCATGCTCCCCCTTATTTGCATGCCGAAGATTCCCTGTTTTCCTTTAATCCCAGCTCTTTGCATGCCCTGACTTCATTTTCTCAGTTATATCTGGTTGACAGCCACTACATGCATTTCATAGTAAAGTCAAAGACAGAGGCACGACTTTGATTGATTTAATGTATTCATTTTGTATAGAAATGTCTAGACAGTTATTTGGCTTTCTGGTAAGGCTTTCAGCGTTTTGGGGAAAAGGGATTAGGTAGTCAATAAGATTTAGTGAAGGGGGGCTGAACTTAAAGTTACAGCAAGCCTCCAATAGTTTAATGGTAATCTTACTGTATTTTACATGAAAAAACATGGCTACTTTTAAACCATCAGCTGGATTGTAATATGTATAGACATCAATGCCACCTGCTGGACAGTTAACACATTGCAGCTCACACTTGAAGAGAGTAGCCTCTTGAAGCAGGCTGTACTGACCATATGTCTAGCAAATTACTTGCTTTACCCAACCCACCCAACTTTGCAAAAGCTGGACAACCTGCCTGAGCACACTAAAACCTGTGTTGCTGTGGGACATTGCTGGAATTTCTAACTAGGTTGCTACCATTCCAGATTTTAGAAGATAGTCCTAGATTTTCCCAACTGCATCGCTGGAGATCCTGGTTTTCAGTGGCTAGTGTTATGATTCAACATTGATTATCATGTTACATATTTCACTATAGACAGATATTCTCAATAACAAGCTAAATAGTATTGTTACCAAGTCTCATCATAATCACAAAAGTGTTTTTTTTATATAAAAATGACTATATTCCTGTGGCTGGACTGCATTTAGGGTGAGATTTTCTTTTAGGATAAACAGACTGTTGGATTTCTTCGTCACACATGCGATTATCTACAGACCAAATCGTATACAGTATGTCGTTCCCAGGCCTAGGCCAAATGGTTTAATGTCAGCCTGGCCTGGTACATTCTGTGAATATGCTTTTGCCTGGCATATCGTTTCCTTAGCAACCTTATGATGCTATTCAGCATACAAACTATAGAGATATTTGATTTGGGTAAAGAGTGAGGAAGAGACTTCGTATTTGGTGCGGTTCTTTGTGTAGCAGAGATCACATGCGGTATGCAGTAGCTAAAGCCTAAAGCTTAAAATGACTTTATACACAAGATACACTTTATTTGAAATTGGCTTTATAGACCATACAACCCAAGTGTTAACTACTTCTGAACTCCATTTAACACTTTATTACAACTTCACAAGTATCTCCTAAAGCCTCAGATCAGTTTGACAACTAGCCTTCAATCTGACACTATGTGTTTTACTTTGCTTGCAAATTGTACATTTGGGAGACAACTGTATTGGTCAAGAGACTAAAAGAGAAGAAACCATGTTGGAGTTGATACCAGCACAAACATTGCAATTACACTTTTGAACATTAAAGTAAAATCTAAGTAATGGTAAAGCAGGAGGAAAGCAAGTTAGACATTTTGACAAATTAGAGTACAGTAAATAAATAGTGTAGTATTAGTAAAAAATAATAAAAAACTACCGTGCAGACTCACTACAGTCATCTTTTAATAGGATTTGAAGTTTTAAAAACCTTTCAGTTGTTAGAATTTGATTTTCTATTTCCAGTGCTCACCCGATCACTGTTATAATGGTACTTTCAGTCTCGATTTTTTGAAACGCCATCAATTTAATTTTGCAAAACTAGAACAAAACAACTGTTATTAAGAAGATAACTGCTTGGTAAATATACTGGTAAATATAGTCATGATAGTGCCTTTTTTTTAGCACATCTGTGAGTTGCGGGTCCCATAGGAAACCAGCTTGAATGCTTCAGTTATCTGCATAACGGCCTCAGAATATTTAACTGAAACCAATGTTAACCTTTACAATCCTGTTTGCAAGAAGATACACTGTATGTCTGTGTCTCGGTCTAGATGCCACACTAAGTTTTTACATATTTTTAGAGAAGAGTTGGGATGTGACTTGGTCTGGACACGTGTATGTGTGTCAATCTTACAAGTGACTACAGTGAGAGTTCACAATGATCTTTTTCATGATACTAATAGCTCTAATTTTTTATAAAACTACTATCTATATAAAAAAAAAATGGTGTTTGCTTATACTTGCCACTGCTTCTACAATACCGGGATCCCTGCTATTTGTCAAATGAGTCGAGTTTCCTGGTGGTTTCACACTTGTGCTGTTTCATTTGCAGCGCAGTCAGATTCAGTTTCATATTCAAGCGAGTTGTTAAGGCAGAGGAGCCACACAATTACAGCCAGGCATGTCTGCAGCATCAAACCAGCCTAACAAAACAAATGTGTTCCTTTAGCCACAAACTGGTTTCCGGGTGTCAGCAGATTCTGTCATGGGAAACAATTTTGGAGCACACACTGGGTTTTTGCAATACGTGCAACAGACCGGAGCACATTGAGTCAAAGGCTAAAGCCATGTTGAGTTACAATCAGGTTAAGCATGTGGCTCTTTGCACTGCCTCCCACGCAGTTTATTTCAAAGGCTTGGTTTGAGGGTGTCTGTAAACTTTACAGCTCTGTGGAGGTATACTGAAGTACACCACAGTAGTAAGGTATGTTGAAAGGAAATTAGTAAGTCACTTCAAAATACAATTTTAATGTATCTCTTTTCTATTTTACAATTAGAACTATTTAGAATGATTGCAAGCATCATAAAAAGGTAAGGGGACAAAGGATGTGAGAAAATGACATTGTAAGCTACCTACTCTTCAGGCTAGTATAGCAGGAATACTAAGTTAATAACGTGTCTTGCGATGGTAAACCACAGTAAACACATTGCAAAAATGTGAAAATGCAAACGCTAGAGTCTAGAGTCAGGGTACCTCATATAGTGCCAGCAACATTAAATTGTGGCGCCAGTAGGCATCTTTAATTTTTTATATTTTGGACTTTGTATTCCTTAGCAACCATAGATGATGATAGTTTATCATTGGGTCTCGACTTCCCACATGACCCCAACCCCCCCACACTCATCCACATGCACAGGAGAGAAGGTTTGTGTCATGTGGGAAGTTGTGAGGGGTGCTTGATTAAGGCAGGGTTTAGATAATTTAGCACCAGTAGGCTCTCTGGTGCTAAACTTTTAAAATGATTTGCAGCCCTGTTGAGTTTGAATCTGGCTTGCCTCACATTTGCCAAATTAGTTTGTTAGTCTCAACTTAAAAAAATGATTTAATTTAGCTTACATAAACCATTTAAGAATGTGCAGTTCAAACATTCGGATGCCAGGCCAGACTTGTGCAAGGGACAAGTGTTCATTTGTAATCCACATTAGTCTTCATGAATAACGGCTTGTCGGAAATGGCGGCCCTGTCAGTTGACTGAAGTGGCTGCCCAGTACACAAGTAGAGCGTTTGAACCTCAGCACAGCTGTATCAGCGAGGGGCTTACATTGTAGCCTGGGCTCCCCTGGATTGTGTCTCACGGGTCGGTTTTTGTTTTCCTAAAAAGAAATACTGGTTTTGCTAAAGAAAGCAAATATTTTCTTTCTCTGAGGCCTGTCCTGAAACAGGAAGATGGGAGAAGGCTGGGCTATGCAGGAGTTTAGCAGAGTTCAGTCTAGAACGATCAAGTTCCCGTACAGTGAGACTTTACTATTGTTTCAGGTGGGGCAGCTATGCAGCCTGATACACAGTCAACCCAACGCAGCGTTTTGACTCCAGGACGTTACACAGCTTGGCCCCTATCCTTCCAAACAAACCGCCACCAAGGAAGGCCATTGATGTCTTTCCAGATTCATCATACGTGGCAGTATCACATTTCTTGCTCAGTATGTTTAGCAAATTGATCTTGGGGTGTTGTGTATTGTTACAGCATATATTATTGGATATAAGCATTCATTTATTGGAATTTGACACACCTGAGGGTGACTCAGTCGGGGGAGGGCTGGTTTATTTCCTGGTGGTGCTAAGTTGCCGTTCTTGGCTGGTGGTTTCACAGGGAGCTCCTGTGGGTTAAGGTAATGAAATTGGCAGGTACTGTGTCACCTTGGCACATAACTGGGCATTCTAAATTGGGTAGAAAATGGGATAAAAAAAATTGGGCACTCTAAATTAAAAAAAGGATGTCTATTCAATTGATCTAAATAGTAACAGCCACTGTTTAAAAAAAAAAAAAAAAACAGGGCCCTGTAAATAACTTGTTAGCCATATCCAGGTGGAGATGGGGAATGAGAGGATCCACACACAGACTTGCTGGTACTCCCATTTTATAAGGACCAGGCATAGTCCTTACAGTCATCTAGATTAGCCAACGTACTTTGCTCTTAAAAGTACAGATATTGATATTATATGACAATGGCATTTAGATTAATTAATTATAAAGCTGCAGAAGATTCAAGCCATGGTTCCAGTTACTAAAGCTGTAGTTTTAACTATTTGAAAGGCTTACAAAATATAAAATGTAGGTAGTTATAGGTACTGTAATAATTCCTAATAAAATGTTACTATAAGGACACGATACCATCAAATTCACTTTATTTGTGATTTATAGTAAGCTGGATTCAAAACCTCCAGAACTCACATAAATCTTTTTCCCCCCAAAACAGGTGTACATTATTTCCTTTTGTTCCTTTTGTTCACTGACTGGTTTTAATCACACAGGCCAGGATTGATCACTCTACAGATCCCATAATTGCCAGCCGTTTACAAGCTAAATTACACAATGCAAAGAGTGAGGTGGAAAATCAGCATTTTAAACCATTCAATCAATCAACAAGCAGCCTGAATATGCAAATCTCTTGGTTCGACTGAGACAGTTCACTGTGTGTGAGGAATCACAGCCCATGGACTATGTAGGCTGCAGTGTTTAAGGAAGGTTGCTGGAAGGCTGAATGTGTGGAGGTGTTGTCCTGAGGGCTGTCCAATCCCATGTGTGCTAGGTAGTGTGCTGGACTAGTTATTGCTTGTGTCAAGGCTGGGTTTATTATAATCTGCTGTGCTGGTTGGAGATAGTGGAGGCGGTTGTACCTATGTACTGTATGTCACACAGTTTTCCATATATTTGCAGAATCGCTTATGCAATTGTCATGAAATTTGGTATTAACATTATTTCGGATACATTATTGAGAGTATCATATTTGGGGGATATAGGGGGGTGTTTGGCTGTCCGTTCATCAGTCCAGCTATTGGTTTTGTAGGGAAAAGAAATTCACTGTGTGATATTAATAATACAATGTTTTGTCTCTCATGAATCTCTCAAAGGAAAACATATTCATATATTAAGAACAAACCATTGCCTTCAAATAGTGATAAACAAGTTATTCAACATATAGGCAACAGTCACAAGCAATTATAATACAGGCGCATTATCAAAGTTGTTTAGTTTGTATGTGCATTCTGTGTACTAAAGGGCAAGACAGGAATATGAAAGACTAGTAAGAGGATAGTATTGGAGTTGGCTGCATGTTAGTCTGTTAGACAAGATGGTTAAAGATGGTTATCATTTGATTAGACTGTACATTTACTTATTGTAAACCTAACTGTTATTTACAGTGAATTAATAATGTTTTACCTAAGAGGTATGTACAAAACGCTTGGTTTGAATTAGACATTATGTAAGATTCTATAGTGCCTTCCTAAATTGTTTATAAAATGTAATACAATAAGTGTTTAAAACTATTAAATAATCCAATTTTATAACATTAAAATAACACATTTTGTGATAACACACGACAAAATGTATGAATACTCATTCCAATACTTGGTTGATGGCTTATGACGATTTTAACAGTATATGCAAAAAGCTATACAATTTTACTTGGTCCTTATTAAGGTGCTATGAATGCACCATAGTGTCCCATTGACATAAAGTGTTCCTGTCAAATGAATCCAGTTCTGTAAACCTGTGAAAGGTATTTACTTTATAAACCAGGGGAAAAACAAAACAAAAAACAAACAGACAGATTTTCCCTTTAAGAGTTATGCCACAGTTATAATTTTGCAATACTTTAGCATTATGTGGATATCTGGCAGAACTACAGTACACATTTGTAACAGAGGTTGGTCTTCAGGTTTTTCTGCAGTCTGTGAGTGACGGTACCTCAACCAATTCGCAGACAGTGTCTGGATGGATTGACTTCTGTTGCCCATCAGACTCCACACTGCTCAAGAAGAACGTTGCTTGACCACGACACCGGGCCACAGCCCCCAGGAGAACTTGCCGCATGTCCTTGCTCCTCAGGGCATAGACCAGCGGGTTGACCGTGCTGTTCACAAAGCACAGGGTGCAGCAGAATGCAAATACCATCTTCAGCTTGTTGTCCAGCTTGGAGAACAGATCTACAAACATGAACGACAGGACAGGGGACCAACAAATGACCAGCATGGCCAGAATCACACCGAACATCTTGGCCAGCTGGATGTCCATCCTCATTCGGGCTTTACCTCTTTGGCTTTGGATCACATGCTTTTCCATGTATACAGAATGCTTGTGTGCTTTCCAGAGGATGTGAATGTAAGCGTAGACTATGAAAACTAGCAAGGAAATCACAAATGCTAGCCAGCAGGCTAAGTACGTTTCATCCACACAAGGGAACAATTCAGAGCATACTGAATTCAGCGTGCTACAATTCCATCCCATGAGAGGCAGGAAAGAGATGAGGACTATGGTCGTCCACAACACAGCGAGGCTAATAAAAGCGTTCTTCCGGGTTATGATGGTCTTATATTCAGAAGGTTTGTGGATGCATATGTATCTATCAATAGATGTCAGTAACAAGCTCCCCAAGGAACCAGTGAAGGCCATGATGACTCCTCCGAGCTTGAACAAGAACGTCGATGTGGAGACCATGTTCTTGAACACATGGAATTCCACAAAGAAGAAGGCGAAAAAAATGCTGGCAAACAGATCGGCCAAAGCCAAGCTGCTGATGAACAGATAAGAGGGCTTTCTTCTCAGATACGGGGAGGAGAAGATCAGGCACAAGACTAACAAGTTCTCCAGGAGAGTGAGAGGCCCCACGAGAAAACAGATTGAGGAGACGATAATTTTCTGGCTGTCTGTGAGCACCATGAAGGATGTAAAATTCACACAGGATTCATTCGTTTTTTCAGGGGCCACAGTGGCGTTGCTGTACGGACAGGTGGAGACTGCGTCTGTGCTGCTCATTTTGATGAGCCTTTTTGATTCTTGCACACTTCCTCTTCGTCTTTAAAGCAGTGGGAGATAGGGAAAGCAGACATTCATGATGTACTTATGGATTGCAGATTAAGGGTCTTCTGTAGAAAAAAAAGAAGAAAGAAAGGATACATTAAAAGATGTCAGACACGTTGATTTTTTTAAAAACCTGTAAAGACTGATGTAGAGCACAGCCCATACAGGCTGCCCCTTTGTGCATCTGGAGGGTTCCATAGGCTTGTTATGTAAAATCTTCAAGGACACAGGTACTGAAATTATATGCAGAACCACTTCTTGATCTCTTATGTTTTATTGTGAGGGCTGGACAAATCAGATACCAAAATCCAATTCCAGCCCATTTCTTTATGCCATTCATCCCAGAAATAGTTACATTATTATTATTTATTTCTTTGCAGATGCCCTTATCTAGGTGACTTACAATTGTTACAAGATATCACATTATTTTTTACATACAACTACGTTATTTTTTACACATTATTTTTACATACAATTACCCATTTATACAGTTGTTTTTTTACTGGAGCAATCTAGATAAAGTACCTTGCTCAAAGTCTCCCACTTGGGACTGAACCCACGACCCTCTGGTCAAGAGTCCAGAGCCCCTAACCACTACTCCACACTGCTGCCCTGTGGTTGCTGCCCACAATACACTGAAATGCAAAGCAAATGGAAACTTAATCATTAAGGACAGGCTGGAATAAAAACATTGTATTTTGAGGAAGGTTTGGCCACATGGTATGCAAATACCACTGAACTGCCTTATTGAAGCTATTGCTCTAATGTATTTCCTCCCAAACTGCTGTAAAGACTGTAGACTTATCTGCACCTTGTATTTCCCCTTAGTGCCACACGATGGCACTATAAACACATTTACTCTGCCGGTTTTGTGTCTGAACTTCTGTGATACAGAATCCCTATTCTAAAGCTGTCTGTTACATGAGATCTGTCTGTCTGTCAAATATTGGCTGAACTAGGTTTCCATTTTTTTGAACAGTCAATAGTTTTAGCACATTGAATAGTTTTAGCAAATGTAATTTAGTAGATGAACAATTCTGGATCAAGAAGTAGATTCTTTTGTAATTTATTTGAATCAAAAACAAATATTCAGAATTAACTCAGTTGGGTTCGGGGTGAATCAATGCTTCTAAAGCCACATGCATCCGATTAAATCCCAACCGGAATCCAGCTCAGAACTGATTTACATGCAGAATATTTAGAGGGCTTTGGAACCCATTCCTCTCTTAGGTAGCTGGATTACATGGTGCATATAAACAGAGCACAAAATAAACTGGAAGTAGAGCTATGCTGGTATGACTGTGATCTGATGTTGCCCAGCTGTTTGCCCCCAGTCAACATCTGAATCAGGCATCCAGTGGCCTCTATATATAACTTTAAAAATCATACTATGTCCGCTGTATGACTTCAGACTAAACCAGTTTCCCCTCTGAGCATTATGTTGCAGAATTGTAAAATACAAAATGGGTTTGAAGGGAATGCTAAATAATAGAATATGAGATATCAGGCATGCAAGAAGCTCTCATGATATAAAGTATTTATTATGACATCAAATAGCTTTTTTGAAATAATTTATAAGCAGCAGTAGTAGTAGTAGCAATATAGTTTTACGTTAACAGGATTCGTATGGATTGGAGGTGATTTCCAATAAGCAGTCAAACAAAACTATGGTAATAAAGAATAAATAAGTCTTATTAAATCACAGGCTTCAGTGCCACTAAATCTGAGAGTTCCTGCAATTCCTAGACTTTTCATAATACTTCAAGTACTTTGTTGTATATTTCAAATAAAAGAACTGAACAGGTCATATGATGGAGTCATTGTTCTTTCAGGTACAGTAAACTTCAGCTTTTACAAAAATAAGAGAAGTTGATGCCATCAGCCTGTGTGTAGTCATGTGTTTATAAACCTTGGTAAATGGAGAAGGCAAGACTTTTCAAACACACTCCTAAACTCATAGTCCCTTCCAGATTTGACAGCACCCTGTATTTCTTCCATGTACAGTTCTTTCCTAAAGTAATCGGAAATCGTTTTTGGGGCGCACCATCAAAAAGGATTTATTTTCTCATCAATCACAACAACATTCTAAGACATTGTTCTGCAGGTTTGCGTTTTGAACTCTGCTGATAGTTCTGCGGAGGTTTCTTCAGGGTAATACATATAGAATAGAGTACAGGGTGCTGTATGATACAGGAGAGGCCAGAGCGGGGACCCACAAGTGACTTTGCAAAAAGAGGACTTACTGACCTTGAGTGAGTGAAAATCAGCTTGTATCTTACACTGCACACTATGCTATATTTAATATAAGATATGGTTAAAAAAAGAATAATTAAACAGTATAGCTAATTCATGTGCCATCATTTCCATCTGATACACAGACATTTCAGATGGCTATATTGCATCAATATCAGGGTCTGATACATATGAAATAATATTATTACAATCCCAATGCTGTTTTTCAAACTAGATTAACAGGTTGTGATTGGTAAAGGTTTGTAGTACACTTGTTCTAAAACCCAACTTCAACAAACACTTAACAATATATGGAGGGGGAGGCGGTTCCCACTGCAATGTTTTGGGTTTTTTTTTAGCAGCCAGCAGCCAATGAAATTCTGCTAAACCAATATCCGGTAGTCATCATTTAGTTTGACTCCCAGTCCAACTGTATGTTGAAATTAACAGCAAATGTGAGCCCCACATGAGTAACACTTATTATACTTACTACAATATATATATATATATATATATATATATATATATATATATATATATATATATATATATTGTAGTAAGTATAATAAGTATAATATATATATATATATATATATATATGGCAGCAGTGTGGAGTAGTGATTAGGGCTCTGGACCCTTAACCGGAGGGTCGTGGGTTCAATCACAGGTAGGGGACACTGCTGCTGTACCCTACTTTACCTAGATTGCTCCAGTAAAAACCCAACTGTATAAATGGGTAATTGTATGTAAAAATAATGTAATAACTTGTAACAATTGTAAGTCGCCCTGGATAAGGGTGTCTGCTAAGAAATTAATAATTATATATATATATATATATATATATATATATATATATATATATATATATATATATATATATATATATATATATATATTAATGGTAACTTGTTTTGTAAGAGTTGTTTACAGTTATTAAATTGTAATATTCTGTATAATCCTTGCTCAAAATGTAGCCTTTTTTTAAAACCTTAACTAACATACCTACTTATAATGCTCTAAATATGAGTCATATTTATGTATGGTGTATAAAGTTCTAGTGGTGCAATATATGTGGTTCATGTAAAAAAGACAATAACCCAAGAAAAGTATACTCTTGGGTAAGGAGATTGCATGCATCGTGTATCATGTATCATACACATACATTGTACACACACACACACACTCCCACAAGCATTTACACTTCAACCTAATTCTTTAACTTAAAAAGTCTTTAACTTAATTCAAATTTTAAAGTCACTATCAGATTGCAATATTGCTGTTCAGTCCCCCAGCTGAAATGATATTCTCTATAGAACAGATGCCCTGCAAGTTTGAATGTTCTCAGTCAGTGCCTTTCATACTGGATGAATAACTGCAACAGAAACGTTTCCTTTAAAATGACCTGGTGCTATTCCCATTTTACTATACCCGAATACTACATCATCCTACTACTTGTACAGTAGAAGTCGTAAAAGATATTTAACAGAGGATGGATTCATAATCACAATGTGTACAGTAAAACAGAAACATTACAGGAAACAATATACTGTACTACCAGCATTTCCACCATCTGTACAATCTGGCTATTGCCATTTAAACACATTTCTTAACAGATCGGTCTTCTTACCTTTAGGGTGTTAACAGTAAGCAGTCCAGACTGCATTCTGCATTATATCCTTAACAGCTACTGCCCCTTTGTCTTGTATATTGTGGTTGTAGATTGCTACAATGTTGGAGTGTGCTAATCCTTCCTGCTTGTAGCTTAGTCAATCTAGAAGTGCAGCGAGTGAGTGGAAAGTACAGAAATGCCTCTGTCTGTCTCTCTCTCTCTATACCTCCAATACACAGTCCTCTCTGACTGGGTCTGTGGGATATAGCATAGAGTCACTTATAGCATCTGGATGAGCAGCGACAGCTTTCCCATGTGAAACAGCGAATAGGAATGGAAATATAGACATTCATTTCTAAATATAAAAATGTTCATTTTTGTACACTGCAGTTATACCTGCTTTCAACCGTTTTAACATTATACACAAGAGTCCAGCATCCTAAGGGATGTATAGAATTTATTCTAGAACTGTATTTTAGTTATATTATGAAAAGGGACACATTTGTTGGATTTAAAATATTCAGGAAGCTTTACAAATAATAATAAAAAATACAGTACGGTGTTTGAATGAGATGCTGAATTTAACAAGGAGATATAAATGGTTAATATATTAGAACTAGTATGCTAAGTCTGGGATTCTTCCTGTATTATGCAATCAGCTCTATTCATTTTTGGCTAATTTTCATACATAAAAAATAATATATTATAAACTTTCCAATCACAGAAAGGCAGAATGTCTCTCATTAAAGTTTACTAGAGTAATGTTACAGTTTTCTAATGGTTGTACTATGCATTTCCCATAGTTAACCATGGTCTTTTAATATGCTTGAATGTACCTCCCTGAGTTTTACAATGCTAACCCATGTTTTACCATGCTTTCACTAGGCTTTATTACACTTTGCTATGCATTTACTGCAGTACATTTTTATAAAGGCTATTGGTCTTACTCCACTGCCTCCTGTGCAGCTGTATCTTTGGTCCTTCACCAGCCAGCCTTGGCTGACCAATATTGGAGGTCACACCTCATCGAGAGTGGCTCCTGTCAGATCAAAAAGCAATATCCTGGTCAAGTCTGTATAAATACTACATTCATCTATCACATGAGCCTCAATCTTTACATTGCATCATGTTGGGGAAATGGCAGTCGAGGGTCCTTCAAGCAGGATCATGTTTGCAAACTGTGAACAGGTTGTGTGTTTCTAAAACATAAACATGGAATTTAGTAATATAAAAATATACATATATTTTTATGTACTGGCTCTATTCCGATCCTCAAGGTCTGAAGCCCAGCTTAGTCTTTGTTCCATCTGTACCCTAAATTACTTAAACTGAACCAATTATTTAGTTCATATTCAGTTCATATTCTAATGCGCCATGGTAAGTCACGTTGGAACCTCACAGGACTCCTGGGTCCCAGTCTGAGGTAGTGTAGAAATATATGCAAAACATGTTTTTGATCTCCTGCATACTCAATAAATGAGTTTATTCTTCAGCTCGACAAAACTAATTCAAGACTGAAAGGGTTAAACCACCCCTGAATCCTCAATAGAGCTCTCCGAACCATGTCTAATCTCCAAGTACAGCAGAGTGTAACCAGCTTAGACATGTGATGCCTGAAACAGCAAATGATATACAAGAATAATGCATTAGTTAATATAACTGCACCATTTTCAAGTACACTAGCTACAGATATTGGACAACATTTTAGAAAGACCTGCCATAACACAATTATAGTGTATTGCCACACGGGCAGGATGCAAGGTGTATAAATTCACCACTTCTAATTCATAATAACACTGAAATGAATACAGGGTGTCAATACTTTTGAGCACCACTCTCCACACGCTTAATTTTGCACAGCTGTGCCATGCAAATTAAGCATGTAAATATGAATTGCTACAGAAGACGCTGCCTAATTTCTCCTTCTTCACCCTGCCTCACCCTTTGCGTGAGATAGCCCAGGATGTTGCAAACGTTTCCCAGGATTTGCATTCATATGTATCCACATAAAGCCGTGTAAGCAAATTGTTTTCAGTACGGTTTCATGGTAGGGAGACAGGAGCCTGTTTGAATTTGACAGTCCTTTATTAATTGCACAATGGATAATTCATTACCATGTGAACAGTAAGTAATTGCTTGTGACACTTTGAAAAACACATAAGAGTTTCTTAATGGAAGTAGTTTCGTTGGAACGGACATGCGGGCAGTGGTGTTTTGCAGACCTGCTTGTAATGTCTATACTTTTCTGAACCAGGTTTTGGACAGCACCTGCAATGTGCTCTTGGGCGTTTCATTGTTGTGGAGAGTGTATGTCTGTGTTTGGGAGAGTGAGGAGTCTATTTTAGTGTTAATTTTGATTTATGTTAATAAGTGGGTCATTGTGTTATGACTGTTTAGATAATTTAAATAGACCCCATGCAGAGAGACTGAATCCCTCGCTGTTTCCTTTATGTTTTTCTATCCCAATGAACAACTGAGTTTAATCATGTGCTAAACTACTATAAACAACATTGTATGTCATAAATGTTATCCTTGTTACCATTTTGTGCCATCTTTGCCTGCAGTACAGAACCATTGCATTGACACTGAAGACGATTTGATAAGGGTTTTACACATTATAATCTTAGCATAATTTTCTGAGACTTGTGTTCCACACTTTTTGCTGTTCATTATCACTCTGTTCCTGTAGGATTCATTCTAGGCGATTCTTGACAGGTTTGTTGCTGTATGCCCCAAATACAACAGCCTTCCTCTATAAATCACAACATACCAGCACTCACAGCTACAGAATGGCCTAATTATTTTGTTTTTCTAGGGCAGACTTGAGCGCAGTGAACTGGGGGAAAGAATAAGCCACTTTCTGAGTTTACACAGGATAGGGTGTCAGATGAGAAATAACCCAGTGTGGTTCGGAGTTAAAAATAAGACACAGAACATCAAATGAAACTAGCACCACAGCAACAGCAGACAGGCAGATGAGTAACAGCGTGCGACAGATCGCTTTCCTAATGGGAATACGCTGTGGATTTTTATTAAAACACAGCAAACAGACTTTGATGTTAGGTTTGGATGGGTTTAACAAAACCAGGCTGTTTTGACAGCTTCCAAATGCCAGCTTTATTCTTCATTTTTTTAAAGCACATGGCGACTTGAGAAAGCTTATCCCTATCTAGTTTGGCTGCTTTTAAACAGAATCAACGCTAAACCCTCAGCTCTATAAAAGAACTCTCACAGCTTCAGATTTATTATTTATCACTCAGGGGCATATTATGGATAGAGAGAGAGAGAGAGAGAGAGAGAGAGAGAGAGAGAGAGAGAGAGAGAGAGAGAGAGAGAGAGAGAGAGATGGGAAGACTGAATAAACACACAATTTGAGATTGTATCACATCATATCAGACAGGAAGGAATGTAATTTGCAAGGAGGTTGAGTAATATATTTCCTATGATGAAACTTACACTGTACGAGTGGGTTGAAAATAACCGTGAAGAATTTTGGAAGCCACTGCCAATAATATTGAATATTTATTTTTTGTGTATTGTTTAAAATGGGAACTTTCTTCAGACCTTTGCAGTCATGCAAATAATAATAATAATAATAATAAGAAGAAGAAGAAGAAGAAGAAGAAGAAGAAGAAGAAGAAGAAGAAGAAGAAGAAGAAGAAGAAGAAGAAGAAGAAGAAGAAGAAGAATATATTGAAGCTATTCTTGTGTTTGGGGAGGAACACTGCAATGGAATGCTGCTTGTATTTAAATGCTATAGTAAAGGTCTCCAGGCACAATATACTGGTAGCTGAGCTGTATATATTTTTAATTGGGGTTTTGGGGTGCAATGCCCCAGGGTAAAATGTTGAACCCCACATTACATTTGTACAAATGTGACCTCACAAAATAAAATAATACCTTGAAAGTATTTAGAAAGTTAATATTGCTCCTACAGTTAACATGATCTATGGGGCCATATTTTCAAAGAGATTACTCCAGTTTAATTAAGTCTTTAAATGAAGAAAAGTGCCTTACAAAACTACTATCAAACCCCTAAGCCATCTAGAGGGTATCTCAAACACTCTCAGGTTGTTTGTTTCTCAGTACATGACTGACGAATTTTCATCTTTCAAAAAATAGGAGTTAATTAAAGAGTAAACTGAAAATATAGCCCATAATTTATTAACATTAAATTGCATTATATATCTGTTAAAGGAGTGCTAACCATGATGTGTTTGCAGAATATTTCAAAGACTGCAGCAGTAAAAGTAGCTTCTGCTTCCTTTTTCTTGTGCTGTTAGCACAAGGAGCGGTTTGATATGAGAAAGAAACATTTTGTATTTATTTTTTCTAACATTGTTCTTGAAAAATGAGGGAACTAAAATCCTTAACTACTTCCTCCTTAAACCTAACATGAATTGGTCCCCAACTGAAAGCTTAACTGTTATTAAAATTGCGTGTCTGCTGTGGGAGTCTCAGCCTTGCCTGTCTGAATCTGTGCAAGAACATTATATTCCTCAGGGTTACACTTCAGAACATTTCATAGGGGTCGTTAGGCTATATGGCTTTTGTCTCAATTTGCCGTGCGAGAAAAACAGACAATTAGATAGGTCATAAGATCCCTCAGGTCCTAGACACTGACAGTCTTCATTAAATGACCTATTTGTTCTGAAGCTATTGCTTGCTTTATAGAGGTGAAGGATTTGTGAGAACCTTAAATACATATTACAACCCACCTTCTGGCAAAGGGACTTGAGAATATATGTAGTATATTAGCTAGCTGGAGCATATCACAAATCTTTAAAATGATCAGTGGGGGTCTTATAGTTTTCACAACTCTCCTGCTCACCTACAATGCCCTTCATCACACAGGTACCTCCTCAACCTGCTGACCCGCTACGTCCCTGCCCGCAAGCTGAGGTCCTCCGACTCTGGCCTGCTTGTTATCCCCAAGCAAAAGTGCAGCACACTCGGAGAACGCTCGTTTAGCTTCATGGCTCCGACTCTTTGGAACTCTCTCCCAGCTTTGGTGCGTGATGCTGCCACTGTCGCTCGCTTTAAATCAACTCTCAAGACCCACCTGTTCTCTCTTGCTTTCCATGCTCTTTAAGCCTGATATCTGCTATTAGCTGCTGTGTTGCTGCTGTATCCCCAGAAACGATTAGTCTCAGAAACAATGTCAGTACCAAGTTTCATCACAATGGGACAAGTGGTTCTCCAGAGATATATGTGCGATGTCTGTAGGTGCATCCAGCTGCACTGTATTGCCGGGGATATCTTCCACTGTGGGAGATAAAAAGACATCTCAGCCCATCTCTGCTCAGAGAAAAGCTCACAAGTCCATTCAAGACACACACCATTCTTTGAGCTGAGCAGGCAGTGCCACATGAGATGCCAATTATATAGAAAGAAAGGAATTAAATCATTAAAACTGAGACAGTGCGTAGGCTTCTCATGTCTCTATCGATTGTCTTTTCAATCTGCCAAAAAAATAAAAAAAAGAATAGAACAGCCAGAACACAATACAAAAGCAATTACCCATTGAAAATCGACATGACGTTTACAACAGATGAAATACTACTTCTAAAAATAAAGATCTCTTTAGATCCTATTATCCTTTATTAACGAATCCTGTACATTACCAGCCTTTTGACTACACTCCATAGTGCTGTTATACTGTGGTTAATGGGCATGTAGATCCACCACTGTTTAGATCAATTAATGAAAATGCTTAAGGTTTATTCAAATTAAAATGGTACTCATAGTTATTCATAATACATAGGGTCATCATATGACTCCATGTACACTGGGACAGTTTGGGACAGTTCAGGCTTTTCAACTCACAGCGCAAGGCTTTCTGGTATGTTTTACCTGTCTCAGGTACCTTTCACAGCAGGACTACACTTACCAGACTGCATTGTGGTGTGAGCTGAAAAGCCTGAACTGTCCGAGTGTACATGGAGTCATATGGTAGCCTTAATTATACTACTGGAGATAATTAATCTTTCCTTGTTTCTTTCACTTTAATTGTTTGAGTTACAATTAATTGCTTGAGTTGATTTTAATTATCTTTGGTAGTTTGGCAACATTATCTGCCTTGCTTACTAACTATGTCAGGTGTCTTCTCACTTTATACACTAATGTGAATGTTGTGAGAGTATGCTATAGATGCTGGAAATTATTTTGTACTAGCTTTCTTTGTTACACGGAAAATACAGACCAGGACAAAAATGAAACGCAACCGTTAAAATATAAAAGAGACTGCCAATTTCACTTAGCGATTTACATGAGATCATTATAAGCAGGGAGACAGTTACAAAATGATTTAAAAGCTTTTGAAATACCGGTGGGGTTCCTATAATGGAACCTGGCAGTGCACACGTTGTCTTTCTGTCAGGCCATATCAGAAAACAACAGGATCACTGAGCATTAGTTATTCCTAATCCACTGTGTTATAGTTACTGGGATTATAATGGGGTTCCGGTGGGATTGTTTCAAATTTTTCTGTAGCCATTCTTCATTATCACAATAATCTTTAATATAAACTATCCACCAGATTTAATTACGAGAGAATTTATCTTACAGAGTCTGTCATGGACGCTTATGTAAATTCCCTTTTGATCTGTTAATCAAATAAAAGGCAACAACAGACAGTATATCCCAGAAGCACAGATAAATCAAGGCAATCGGAGAGATTAAACTCTTTTCTAGGTGGTTCTTAGAACCAAATGTCATAACAATTGGATCAGCCGCTCTCCAGACATGTGTAATGTCATTTTGTATCCACAGCGGTGGAGTGGGTGTCCTTGTCACATAATCTCCA
Organism: Acipenser ruthenus; assembly: GCF_902713425.1. Classification (NCBI taxonomy): domain Eukaryota; kingdom Metazoa; phylum Chordata; class Actinopteri; order Acipenseriformes; family Acipenseridae; genus Acipenser; species Acipenser ruthenus. The sequence goes on from NC_081213.1 coordinate 4,858,575, forward strand.
ATAGCAAAATGAGTTAATGTGATATCGTCAGCAAAGGACCCGTGTTGGAAATCAATAGAAAATCGTGGGTGCAGCATACCTCAACTCAGCATTACAATGACCCAAAACACAAGTGCATGAAAACAAGTCTTTAAATCATGACACAGACTCTGTTCCAAATATAGGAGCAACTGCCAGTTTAAGTCACATGATAGGAGATAGTATGCTGCCCATTTCAAACCTGAAGGTCAATGCTCATAGATTTTTGACAAGAGAGGACTTTGAGTTGTCAGAATATGGTGTACTGGGAGTATAGCAAGTATTGTATAACCTAAATACATATATTACTTCAGAAAGTTACATGAAGTTCTTCAGACAGGTGCTCCATATATTCTTTCCATGTCCTGCCTATATACAAGCAGATACAACATTAGAGAATCATACAGAATATATTAAATATAGGTAAGAAATTAAACATAAGGTCAGTTTTTAGAGATTTGAAATCAATTCAGACATGGTCACAAATGGGGTAATCCTTAGGATCAGTTCACATTTCAAATGGGTTTCTGGTGCGTCACTCCCTCACAGTTAATGAACTAGCTTTTGCCAACAGCGCCGTCTGCTGTGTCAATATTTTATTGCCTCAAAGTGTACTGTGCACAATATAAGCACTGCAATAACAGTTTGAATCCATTGCATTGATCATTGAAATTCGCCGTGTCTTTTATTTTAAAGTCACACATATGCAATCGAATTGCTGAATTTTCAATTCCAGTATTTTTGTTTTTTAAGAAGTATTTTATGATTTTCCTCAGTTTTACGTGGTCTCTGTCACAAATCCACCCACTGCAGTTCATTAAGAATTAATCAAGTAAACGATCAAATGGTGACGTCATAAATTCATTTAAAATACTTAAAACGAACAACTATTTTTTACACCGTATGGAGCACTCTGCCTTATTTAATGATTTACCGTACTTGAGCTGCAATTCTCTGCAATTATGTTCCCAGTTTTTATGGCAAGGGGCATTAACGCTTGTAGCCACGACTTAGTTAGAAACGTATCTATAGTAGCTAACTGGAACATATAATAAAACATAGACATTTTATTATTCCTAATTTATAAACATAATGATTAATTTCAAGGCTGGGGTCAAAGTGTGCTTACAGTAACAGTTTACTTAGTTGGCAGGCAAGAAACATGAGATACACTTATAACGTTCATGTTTTGAATGTCCTATTTTTAAATAAAATACAGATTGTATTATCTTACTTATAATTAGCAAGAACACTGTTATTCCTGCACGGCCTTTCATGGAGTTAAGCGCTCATAAAAAGTGATTCGTACTAGGAATCAACAGAATGTTTTTTTTTAACAGAACCAAATACTGTCAATCAATTAATCTCTCCAAAAAGAGTGCTAAATGTTTCAAAACTCCAACATTTAATTCAATGCTTAAATGATGCCGTTTACCTTCTTCAAAGTGCCCTCTGAATTGCGAGGCTCTTGAGACAACCAGATCAGCTAGATTTGCAGGAGTATGAATAATTACCCAGTAATTGTGCTTATATGTGCATTTACAGGCAAATATCTGGAGTCCTGGGGCTGCTAAAGATATACAGCCTTAACAAAGTAATGGAAAAGCCAATATTGCATTGAAAATGAACTGTGAACTCAGCCCACCAAGTAAGTGTTAACATGCAGCAAACAACCCAGGGACCCCTTGAACTGAATCCTATAATTCCATATACAAATGTATGATGTTTCAAGAGGAAAGTGGTGACTCTGTCTATTCTACAGAGCAGACTTGGTTTTGTATTCCTCCATCCTGGCTGCACTGTGTTGACAGTGTTATGGCAGGTGTTTTTGTCCAACCCCTGTTAGTATTCGGTATTTCACACTCAAAGGTGACACCACAGGCCTGACGCCATAAAAAGACACCCAGCATGTTTTTGTTGCTCTTGCCTACACAATCTAAAGATGTGTTGCACTGAGCAGGAACAAATGGAGAGGGTGATTGTAGATGCTCACTGATACCTATTGCCTTCACGCATCTATAAAACTGAGACTGGGTGAGCCCAGATTTGTTGTCTTAACCAAAAAAACTCAACTAATAAAAACAAGACCTTAAAACTGGTTTTGTTACCTTTCCTTAGTGTTACACTCTAATAATTAATTTTGTTAAAGGTATCCAGACTTCTGACATCACACTATAAACATAACTTATTTTGAAAAAGGTTTGGTATTTATGTGAAGTGAGCCTGGGAGACCTCTCATAAACTGTTTTTTATTTTTAAATGTATCCTGGTCACACCACCACGTACATCCAAATCGGGTCTCTCTTTACCAGAATAGGTCAAAGGGTAAACAGGTCAAAGGTTTCAGGACCCATAATGCATCTCCAAAGATGTCAGTGGGTATTTCTTGCTACGACTCTGCTTTATGCATTTAACCAAGGTGTGGCATCACTGTTCAGAGTTAATGCTGATCATGAACAGGGAGAACACTAGCTGGTATTTGCTTTTAGAAAAGGCCCAAGGGTAGGATTTTAGAAAGTTTGTGTGCATTTCAGCAAGTTGTGTCTGTAATCTCAATCGACATTCTCCAGAGCGTGCTTACGCTTGCCTCAGTGAAAGAAAAACTGTTGCTGACTCACTCCTCATTAGGAAAGGCAATGTTTTATTATGAATATTTACATTTGATGTCCTATTTTTCTTGAATGAAGAGGGCAGAAAAACCTGCCTGTCTAATTATAATCAAATCAAATCTTGTTTTCTGTATTTAAGTAGATACTGAATTAACCACAAAAAAAAAACACATGTTTATGTTAAGCTCACATGCAGAGCACATTAGTAAACTAACAAAAATAAAAAAAACACTTAAATTACAGAAATAAACTCAACGGTATGGTCTAAAAACTCTAAAATTGATTTTGAATAATGTACAAAAAAAACTAAACATTTCTAAATTTAAAACTTGTGTAATGTCATCCCAGTTCAAGCCGTATGTCTTCAGAAAACCATGCACCCCCACTGAAACTGTGAGATGGTAACAAGAGATTAGATGTGGTCTCTTTTCTAATAACACACCCACACCCAACCCCAGCCATGTGTGGAAGATCTACTGCAGTGCCACTTGATCCATCGTGATATCCTGCCTTGTTCTTTCCCAAACACCTCCACACCCAACCCCTGCTGAGGGCCCAGCACTCAGTAACATCAAGGGGGGGGGGGGCTGCCCTTTTGTCACGTGGGCCTGAGATTTACAAACTTGCCTCTTCCTTCAGGGGGACCAAGGCCTTGTGGGGTTTGTGTCCTTTTGGTCTTGGTTTACTAATTAGAATGAGGAAGGATCTTTAAAGTTACAAACGAGGAACTGAATTGCTCTGAGAAACAAGAATTAAGGAAACAACTGTTGTGCAGTATGTTGCAACGTTTGGCATGGAAACAAGTAAGCTGAGGTATTAAAACATTTAATAAATAAGAAAGTTAAGATTAACTCCAGCATGGAATTATACTTTTTACCATGAAAGGAAAACACAAGTATTGATGTTACCAAAGTATTTAGATCGACTTCAGTCAAGTCAAGCTGACAGACATTGTGGTTTGTGCCTTTATTACACTGATGAAGGCCTGTAAGTACAGTTCAGCAACATATCCAGCTACTGTCCCAATCTGTATTTTTCTTTCCTGCTAAAAATAACAGACTAGTCATTGTCTAGCATACATGACCCAGTCACTTTTCAATTACTTAATTAGTCAAATTTTATTACAGAAATAAAGCAGTCCAGCTGCTGCTCAATCATTATGTAATTTCATTTGTGGGAGGTAATGGACTTGTGCCTTCTGTAGAGGTTATTGTTCATTATCCACCCAGTGTTAACGTGTCAGCAGTGGAGAGTGTGTATCGAGTTGGACAAACCATTATAAAGCACTCACCATTTCACTGTCATTAGGGTGTAGGGTCATCATGGGCTGCCAGGAGGGTCTTGCCTCAAGATGCAAGGGCTTGCTGACAGATCTTTCTTTCTACTTAGAGTAGTTAGGGGTGGAAATTTGTTTTCCAGAATGGCTTGTTGTTAATGGTTTGTAACTTTTAAGGCTAATCACTATGAAACACCACTTGTGCACATGTAGATGCAAAACCACCAGCCAGCCTCCATTCAAAGTCTGTCTGGTGCTTTCTTGCCCATCTTGACTAAAACTGACCTGAAACAGGGAGATGCACATTTTATATAATATATAAATTAATGTCAAGGATTCCAATTGCATAATACATTTTAAAAGCACTTCGGTTAGTTTGAGCTATCTCTGTGACAACACAAGCTATAGTTTTTGAGAACAATTTTTAAAACTAACATCAAGGAAAGCAAAAATACAGCCAGGTTAGACAGTAGCTGCGAGCTGGAGTAAACAAATATGTGTGATAAAATGTAATGGGTGTTTTTTTTAGTTTTTTTATTACTGCTCAGGAAACAAAAGATACAATTGTTTGTGTAAAACACACCCTTTCCAAGATCCACAACTCTCTGCCTCGAAGCACCAACTGCATGACAAGATTAAATCGTTCTCGTAACAAAGCGTTAGATAAAAACAAAAGAAAAAAAGAAAAAAAAGGATTAAGAGGTGTGTTTTTTTCTGCGGACATTGTGGTTTTAGAATAAACAAGGGTGCTGTTTTTCACAAAAAAAGAGAAATAAGAATAAAAATTACACACTGTATGACGTATGAGAAAAATTATAGTTTAACATGATGTATACTTCAATCGAGTTACATGTGTAAACCAAACGTCTGCCGTCACGGGGTCTCGTTTCACAAAAAGAGAAAGTCCTGCAAACTCTCGCACTTCCATATCGGGACATATTCCGTTTGTTTTGGTTACGTCATGACGGATGTATAGTTTTTTTTTTGTTTTTTTTTACAATTATCAATTTCTCTTGGTTACAGATATAATTAAAATATTGTTCAATTAAATGTTATTGAAAAAAAAAATCAAACTGAGAAATCCACAAATACAACAGGAAATGATGTATTTAACTACAAATGCTTTATTTTCTTTATGTGTTTCTATAAATTACCTTTAAAACGTTTGGTCGAAACTTTGTAATTTGTTTAGCTTATTTTCGTCTTTCCAAATGATGCACTGTATTGTGTTAATCATGAATGAAAAGTAATTTTGAACAAACCCGCCTTTCCCAAAAAGTTTTACTCCGATATTATTTGGTCAAAAGCGGGTGCATTCAAGTAGCGTTCGTGTGTACGAAAAGTTACTGAACCGCATTACAATAAATTACAGTTAATACTGTAATGAATTCCTACAGGTATTAATTACAGTACTTTCCAAACTACTCTTTGTAATAAAAACAGCGCTCTAAATTGAATCAATGAAATCTTTATTTGCGTTTTAATTTCATTATTCTACTCAACAACACCACAGAACACCTCACACTCCACTCTAGACCGAAATCTGCTTTCTCTTTGACGTCAAGCGGGTGGCAACAGGCGTCTGGCGACTCGAAAACACTCCCCCTGATTGGACCGTGTCTCTTAGCCTGCGCCACGATTGGCCAATTTCTGGTTTCGAAGCCCTACATTATTCAGCTCAGGATACCATTTTGTTGCACACAGGTTATGAAGAGGAAGGAGGAGGTTGAATTCTATGATTTAATTTTAGTCCGCGAGTAGTTTCACGACCGATATCAAATCCATCATTCCCCCTTCTTATTATATCACATATTTTTTGAAATACATCTTTTGTCGAAATATTGTGACGGAAAAGCCAGGGGGAGTCGGTAAGTGTTTAAGGTTTTTCCAAAGTTGTGTTGTTGATAATATACCGACGCCATATTTAGAAGCCGTTTGTCTTTGTTTTGGTTTTCAGCTGAGTGCGATCTAGTTTTTTTTCCACATGCGATATTTGAAAAGGTAGTTCATGTGCATTTTATTAACCAACTAAATGTTACAACTGTTCACAATGAGTTTATTGAAACTCAAATGTATAGCATTATATGCAAAACACAAATGTATACAAATTGCAACTTCTAACGCTGTTTACTTGCTTGTGGGGTGTATTGTGTGAACTGGGGTTATTTCAAAATCGCCCTACATATTAAAAATGTTTCTGTACAAACAGAAACTAAGCCTAGTTTATTTTCTTCCATCTTGAATTGTATATATTTGTGATGTTAATCGACCTCGCGAATACTGGAGACGCACGGTCGTTATTCGGATTCATGGGTTACGAATGAACATTAAACTCCTGTAGCGTATTTGAGATTGGGTTTATTTTAATTTTATAGGATTTGGTTTGTGGGGTCCCCGTGGGCCGAGGAGATTGATGTACGACTCGAGTACACGGTTTAACACCAACTTTCGGCACATGAAAACGAAAACCAGCGCAGGACTGACGAGATCAGAGAGAACTGGAGAGATACCAACTTCGCCGACCTGGAGCCAAACTGGAGAAAAAGTTTCACGAAAGGAGGAAGCCAACAAGTCCTGCTACTTCACGATAACAAAGAGGTAAGTAAGGCACAGCTGGAGAACGCGTTGGCTTGTTGGGCGGATGTGGGGGGAGGGGCGTCTTGGGCAGACCACAGCAGAAAGTCCTTTGTTGCTGGCAGATATGATTGGTACTGATAGACTGTAAGGCACTTCACCTGTGTTGATGTGTCCAAGTTCTCAAACACGTTATCGAGTTAAGGGGACCAGATCTACATTTTCTCTTTACCGTAAATTATATGCATTGCATGGCGACTAAATGATACCATTTAAGTAATGTATTTTTTTTATAGGTGTCATTCAACCTATGCTTTAAGACAATTCAGTAATCCACATTAACCAGTCCTGTCTCTGCATAAGTGGTGGGTTGGTGGGAGTAGTAATGTTTGACTGCAGTGCGATGGATCCAGTTCCAGCTGTAAATAACTATTACTGCATATACACTGCAATGTATACTTAGAATTGTCACTGGGTGTAAAATTCCTAGACTTCACAATACTATTTTTTTATCATCTCTTTAGGTGACATACAGTATAAAAAAAAATGGGAGGTGGTGAGAGATACAACATTCCAGTTTCCCACCCGGAACATGGCACTCGGAAGAAAAACCATCATGCTGGCAGACAGCAGAATAAGAATCAGAACATTGCTGCAATGAGATTAGCTCATGCCAAGAAGGGAGAAAAGGGCCAAAGCTGGTACCCACTGATTCCTGACGCACGGCAGGCCGTGCAGGTGGAAAGGAAGAACACTGTTCGATTTGCCACGTACAACCAGAACTGGGATACAGCTGTATCCTGCTTTAATGCGCTCTTTAAAGCGCAGTGTAACCAAAATTATGCTGGAGCCAAGTTCAGTGAGCCACCGTCACCAAGTGTTCTTCCTAAGCCACCAAGCCATTGGGTATCCATTACAGTGGCGCCTTGTGATCATAGAGAGATGATGACCTTCCAGCTGAAGACCCTACTTAAAGTTCAGGCCTGAGCTTTAGACAGCTGAAATTGATCTAAGGGTATTGACTTGTACAGGGCTTGAAACTATTATTCAAGTCTGTTTCTTCAGTAATAGTAGGCAGAATAGGAATCATCTTTAATGAGATCTGCTGTAGCAATCAACCAAGCCACTTTGGAAGATCTTGCTGCACTATGCACAGGTTACACATGAACTGCGGTCTGTAACTAGCCGTATTCTGTTCTAGACTTTGTACCGCAACTCTTGTACTTTTTTTTTTTTTTTTAATTGCGCTGAGCGCACTGCACTATAGGAGTTGCATCCGTGCTGGTCTTTAGACATTCTGAATTGGCATTATTAGGTCAATCTGTGTGTTCAATTTATCAGTGTAGCCATCCAAACTTCTGTAGTAATGTCTTATGTAGAGTCAATATTTTTGTGTTTTGATTTTTATGGGGCTCAATCTAAAGTGCCATATTAAACCAGTTCAGGTATAGTTTACTTTTTAAAATAATTTGAAATACAGTATCTTGCAGCATTAGGGTTTTTGGCTATGAATAACCAAATCGGTGATTTCAGTTGTTTACATATAAAAGGTCTCTAATGTTTGCTTGCCAATATCATGCCTATTTTGTCACTGCCCTATTTTTTTTTCTTCCCCAGTTTCTTTTCATGCAAGACAAGTATTATGTAGGGGAGGCTCAATTACCTTTTCCTTGGGTATTTTTTTTTTTCTTTTAAGATAGCTTCACACCTATTTTATTTGCCCAGATTGACTTGTCTGCTAATTTTGAGCCCTTAAACCGGATTTTGACCATGGTAGCTTATTTGGCCATAAAAAAATGCAATCCTGTTAAGAGCCATGTAAATAAGTGTAAAACATGTAGCATATGTATTTTGTGCAGGGATATTTACCTGCTGGATAAAGTATTTTTTAGTAAGAACACTGAATGTAAAAGTCATAAAAAGGATGTGACTTGAAAAATACTAAACATATTTTGTAAAAAAAAAAAAAGATTGAGATAAGCACATAAGTGTCAATGCACTGTGTAGTGTAACCAATGATCTTGCACATATTGTTTTTATTTTTTTGTAAGATGTATTGTGTTCAGTGCAAAATATTATTTTATTTAAAAAAAAAATTATATGAAAAAACTTATAGCTGCAAAAAAAAAAGGTTTTGTATGTATGTAACAGAAACATTAATTTGTAGTTTGCTTTGTATGTGGCTATTCCATTGTGCTGCTACTTTTTACCAATTCTAACAGTAACAAGAGTTTTATGAAATACTGACTTTTTCCAAACCTAAATTACAGCTGCAACACCATAAATAAATTGGGCCAGAAGGTGTTTGTGGAATATTTGTTTTCCTGATTCTCGGTAGTATTCTAAAACAAATTTTATGTGGGTTTTCTTAAGCAACCATTAACTTGTTTCTGAATAGGACTGATTATGGAAGTCTTCCATATTTTTCATTAATTGGACTTGATAGGGATGGTGGAACTTTATTTTAAACCATGTACAATATCTTTTTGGGAAAAAAAAAAAAAAAAAAAAAAACTTAATATTCTTAACTGACACTTTGCTTAAATGTTTTTATTTTATCAGTTCATACATACAAAACCTACAGCCCTTAACTGGCAGCTTTCATTTAACTTCAACTGTGAAATATTCAATTGGCTGCGCTTAAAAATAATTGGCTTTTAATTTGGATCCCTTTAACTCTGACATCATGTGAACGTGCTTGTGCCCTGAAAATGAATTAGTGATTTAAAATGTGAATTGAAATCTCACACAATGAATTGAATAATTGACTGCTAAAGTAAATAAAATAAAACCCCTTATCCCCCTAACAGTTGTGTATTTGCTCTTTTTTTCTATATCATATTAGAATATGTTTGACAGGTATGTATTGATTATGTGACTGGTGGTACTAATTTAGCAAGTTAAAGGTTTTATGATGACTTAAATGATTAATTTAGTAAAGCAAATTAAAGACTTAATTCTAAATAAGTGCCATTTAAGAATTCACTTAAATCCATAAACATGCATTTTAACTCTTAAGATGACCTACTATATACATAAGTACATCAATCTTCTCATTACTTGTATGCTTGCCTAGTAAGACATAAAACATATGCTGCTACTTTTAACATGGCCATGCAATGTTTGAGACCTATTAACAAAATCGAATTTAAGTCTGGGTGGAGTACTTGCCTTTGCTGCAAAAAAAATCCTGTCTGTAAAAATAAGTAACGCAGAAGGTATTTCCTGTATTGAATTTTTTGGTTGCATTCCACTATTGCCATGACACTTTTCCAAAGTGTGAGCTTCAACTGGAAAAATAATGGTTGAAGAAAAGCAACTTATGTACGGTAGACTGCAATTTTATGTGCTGGATAATGTTTAAGTTTTTGTAATCAGTTGTAGATTTTGTATATATATATATATATATATATATATATATATATATATATATATATATTAAAACAAATACAGAATACCCCAGGGGGGTGCTATACACTTATCAGAGGGGTCCAGTAAACCACAGCTGGCACATCAACCACAGTATTAACATGCATATACTGTAAAGTAACATAACTCTTATCTGCCAGTTACATGTTTATTTTTAGTCAACTTCTGCCAATTTAAACACATTATAAAGTACAGTATTGTACAAACTCAGTACGACTTGCAGAGTTCCACTGAAGCACATGCCACATCAGCAAAGATAACTGGCCAATCAGTATTTTGGAAAAAGTATCAATTATATAACTACAGTATTATTTTTATGAAAACAACCCAACCAAACTGCACTGTACTTTTAGTTATTGGCTGCTGTACTGCCTAATCGCTAAATTGCAAAAGTTAACAAACGTACATTATACAGAATTAACTCAGTAAACAAAAAACAATAACCATCACAGTTGAACATAGCAAGGATTACAACTTGCAGTTTCTTACGGAAATCAAGCATTGTCATTTGGTTTGCATGCAAAAACATGCACCAAGAAGTTTTTTCTCCTGATTAAGCCACGAAATCACTCTGGTTCTGGGCACCCCGAATTTGTCAGCAGCGGCACTAACTAATCTTGTTTTCAGTAATATCCCGAATAACCTGAGCTTTAAAGCCAATAGAACGAAAATTAAGTTTACGCTGCTCATTGTGAAGTGATACTGTAATCAGCTGCACCTCTTGGTTGCGAATGAACTAACGATCCGTTTCCTTTCAGAGGTCAGACACATAAAACGACAGAATCAAGTTAGCCACTAGTCATTAACAGTTTTTAACACTTCAGTACTGGTAATAAGTATCGAGTTACGAGTAAAGCATGGTGTCAAATTAATGGGGCAGGATGCATATATTTTATAGGGACAAAAATCCAGGACCAAGACTGGAATTAAGTTAAGGTGTTGAATTATCCACCAGTCAGGATAGCTGAGGTTGACTTTAGATGTGCCTTTCATCTGACGAATTCCTTGGCACAAGTTCCAAAGGGCTGTGCTACATTTGGGAAAAGACAATACAAGTATTTCACCTGGGTGAACCAAATTCCTCAAAAAAGGATGGCAATGAGCAATCAGGCAATTTTATATATATATTTCTTATTCACACAACTGTTGCTACACCCCTGCAAAACTATGGTTCTCGTAGCAGTGTGGTTTTCTCATAAGAAATGTTTCATAAAGAGCGCAACACATTTTTCCAGGGTTTTGATGGCACGCGCTATATTTTATTTTCCATATGATCACAGAATCGTTGATTGACAGCATCCAAATAACCTCAGATAAGATAAAATAATCCTACAAAAAACAAAAAAACAGGAAAATGTCATCACCATATTTTATTAGATTCAAAAGTAAATCTTGGAATACTGGAAGTGATAATATGACCAGTACCAAGACACTTAACAGCATTTACAAACAAATCGCACTGGACAACCAGTTTCTGACAATCTTTGGTTGTCAAACTAAAGCCACAACAAAATAAATTGATTTTTACTTGGATATGAAGCCACAAACAAAAATTGTCAACTACTGGCTTCGACGCTTTAGAAGATGAAAAAGTTAAAAATATTCAGACTATTTCTGCTAGTTTCACAAACCATGATAAGGGCCAATATTGGACACCTTAATATTACCTTAAGGTAGTCCAAGACTAATTCTAATCTGGGTCTGTAAAACCAGAGAGCAAACATCTGTGTAGCCCCTGCATAACTATACTACTTATTCTTATTCTTTCTCCCCTCACTATTTAGAATGAACTTCAATACCTATGCAAGACTTTGAATTTTTTATGTAATGTGACAGAATACACCAGTGTTTCAATTACATGATGCTTCAGAACATTTTTTTTTTCCCCCAAACACCTTTAAACCAAAACAGTAGAAATTCATAAAGACAACACCAGACAAGAGGAAGCATGCATATAAACCACTGCCAAGCAGACCTTTACAGAATGTAGTTACTACAAAATCTTAACAGTTTCCTTAAACTTGAGACTTCTACCACAGGTATTTACAAACCTTTTAGAAAGAACATAAAATGTGCATGTATGCATTCTGAGTTTTAGCAAAAACCAAAACAAAATACACTTTCACTTTATACAGGTTATCAAAATTAGTATCCAGCTGCTTTAAAAATACTTATTTTACCATGTCATACAGCATACTTTCTTTATGTTGCGATTGAATCTTCGTACTGCCAGTTGGAGATTGAGTTATTCATCTAGGACCAGCAGTTATTTATGGTTTCAGCACAGAGTGTGGTATTTTATTATCAAATTCACATTAAAACTTCCAAACTGTTTTTACGAGGTCCATATACAAAGACTCTTAACCACAAAAACAAAACAAGTAATTTAAGGATTACCATTTCAGGAATACCAAGGTGGGGACAATTACTTTTTTGGGAGGGGGAGGGATTTTACTTTCACTGGAAAACACTAATCCCAGTTGTTTATGGACCAGATGGAATAGCAAGAATAAAAAAGAAACTAGGTAAAACTGCAAAATACTTTAGATGACCCATGGAAAACACCAATCCAAGAGGCCTCTAAGAATATTCTGAGTTATATTTACACAAAAGTAGAAATATTTATAAAACAAAGTTGATCACTATAATACTTTAGTGTAGCATGCCGTATATGTGTGCTTTAGATTTGTGGGAGCTGAAAAGTTTTATACTGCAACTTTGTTAGTTGCCCCACTTCTCTGGATGCTGAAACATGAAAAGCAATACCTCAGACTAAAACAAGTAAAAAAAAAAAATACTGCTGCAACTGATCTATATGGGGCAATCTGGTGCATGATGTCAAAAGCATTTTATACTACTTGCATCAATTAAAAAAAAAACCCAAACAAATAAAAACACAAAACCATACATTATGCAAGCCATTATTGAGGAAAGAGGTCTAATGGCCACCAGATTTCCGACCAGCCCATGACCTGGATCTGGAACGCGATCTAGACCGAGATCTGGATCGAGATCCTGATGGCGATCTCAATCCGGAATCCTTCTGAGATTTAGATCTTGACCGGGATTTTGGTGCCAGGTGAAAGCCCTCTCCGGGAGGGGTGTGGGACTTTGATCTTGAATGTGATCTAGCCCTGGAGTCCTTCTTGGCTTTCAATCTTGATCTGGAATGAGATTTAGATCTAGAATTTGACCGGCTGTAAGAGTGATTGTGCCGTCTGTACCTAGGAAAATAAACATGTTCCAATTAAAAACTTTAAAACATACACTCCAGGGTCCAGTACCCCTTAATGAGGATATGAAATGTGATGGAAATTACAAAAATACAGATGCTAAAGTAGAGACGTGTCAATCATGAGTTAAGTTAAGAACTATATAACAGAGGTCGTGTTAACGCAACATTTTGTTCTGCAATATAACAGCATTGGTTAAGGTACACTCCGGTCCTGTAGGTGGCAGAAATAAGCCTCATATTTGGCTTTGCCAGCAAAATTAAGGATATTTACTTTTAGGCCCTGTCCACACTATTTAATTATAGTCCCTTTAACCCTTTGCGGTCCATTGCAATTATTCCTCACAGGTCCTTTGTCGGACTGGGTCCGACATCATTATAGCAACGCAAAAAACACATGGCCTGGTGTCAGATAACGGGGCGGTCGTAAGTAAACAAGCTGGCTGATCAGTGCATCAGCGCACAGAGAACACGGACATTTGCAGAGTTTTATTGAGATGTTATAGTAATAAAATAATGACTTGGATCGCATTATTGAGGAGTTTGGTGATAAAACGAGTGATCAGGAGATGATTGATCGGTATGTACGACTATTATTTTTATTATTATTTATTTCTTACATAGGTGAAAGCTATAGCGAACGAAAGGGTGGGGCGGGGCTGGAGATGCCTAGTGAGTGCTTTGTTGATATGCAGGGCCATTTAAACCCGTTTGACTGTGGAAAAAAATACTTTTAAACAGCACGTCTAAAATTAACTGCGCGTGTGAAAATTAATTAGACCTGACGTGCCTGACGCGCGATTAATAAATGGACCGCAAAGGGTTAAATTTGATTTCAAAACACAGCTGACAAATGACATGAATTGTTCATCCCCGATCCTACTTTTAACTCGCATTTCATTTTTGCAGTCGCCTAATTTAACGTTGTGCTTTTGTTATTTTCCGCACTAGTTTAACATCCCGAGAGAGCGAGCGAGAGAGAAAATACCAAAGTGTCCGGTTGATGGATCCTTTAAAATAAAACAAAATACCTACCTGTCATTTTCAGGGCTTCTGCTTCGTCTGTGTTTTCCATAGGATCTGCTATTGTAGCTGAAACATAAAAATCATAATTAAGTGTTCCAAATTAACTAGCAAATCGTAGAAAATATACCATATTATATGTTCACATCTATCTGGAAATAAAAAGCATACTTCCAAATATGAAGTCTGTAAATTGTTTACTAAAAAAGATGTGAAATTCCATGAGTGGTAGTGAGTGACTTGGTCTGTATAAGAGTTGGGCCTAAGGTGGTAGAAATCAGACATCCGTTGAGGAGTGTTGTTAAAGGAATTCAATTCCAACTCAATGGCATTTATGTGGAAGAGGATCTACAGTGTAAAATGATTCTTACTCTCTGGGACTTTCAGACCTCCTTGGCCTTCGTTCACAAGAACGACTCCTGGACCTTCTCCGTTCATAACCCCTGCTACGGGAACGCCTGCGTCTGTCTCTGTCACAATCATCACGAGAAAAACTCCGCGGGGATCTCCTTTCTTTGGTCTTCATTTGTCCTGGTGCTGTTCAAAAACAAAAACGCAAGATCTAAATGGTAACAAGACATCTACATAAACTAAGCCATTATTATTATTATTATTACTATTATTATTCACAGCCTACTTTTTAAATTATCCAATTGTTGATTCCTAATTTGTGGAGCGAAGGAACGGCATAGCTTTTCACTCAGGATGTACTAGATCAATATGATCAAACAGTAGTTAAAATACAAAAAAGAATCAGTATGAGAATCTTGTGAATTCATTTTGTGTGCTTCTACTAGATGATTATATACAAACAAATGTAAATTTACTATGAATGTAAAAACATCCACAGACCTGAAAGATAAGACACAATCAGAACCCACTTACTTTTCCGATCCCCCTGAGCAAACTGGATCTCAATTTGACGGCCACAGACCCACTTCCTGTCCAGGTTGTGAAGTGCATCCTCAGCATCTCGCACATCTTCAAACATGCTAAGCTGTTAAGGTTTTATTTTTTGTGTTCTTGAGGGGAGAAAGATCCTAGTGTAACATCACAACAGTATGGGTTATATATATATATATATATATATATATATATATATATATATATAATCACTAATAACTTAGAACAATAAAAAAGATAATGTATTTCTTTCTTCTAGGGGTTTGACAAAAGAACCAAGTTTGAAATGTACTTGCTTACGATTGTAAGTCGCCCTGGATAAGGGCGTCTGCTAAGAAATAAATAATAATAATAATAATAATAATAATAATAATAATAATAATAATAATAAGTTAATATAAAAAGAAAGGAAAGGGCAGGTTTATTTAGTTGTAGTCTTCTGTTATGGCTAAAAAGGAATAAAAAGTAATACAAAGACTAAAAAAACTATATATACACACCGATTAATCCTTAAGTAGCTTTGGTATATTTTACAAAACAAATCTCCAAGGATGTACATGTATGTATTTATAAATGTACTTGTATAGCGCATACAAAGGTATATACTTATGTATTTATTGTTTTACAAACTCGTGACTTTTTTGTAGGATACAAAGTTAGGTTTGTTACCTTAAACATGCTTGACTTTCAACTTCATCTTGACCTTTAACTCTTTAAAACGCTTTCCAGAAGAACTTGGTTTGCTGCTTGGCTTTGACCAATAATCTTTTTTTCTCTCTTTTGCAGACAGGTCAAGGCCTCGACTCCCATTTTGGTTTCTTTTTTTCCCCTTTGTATCTTCAAGCTGTAATTTCTCTTTTTTTTCAACCTTTCCCTTTCTCTTTTTCTTGAGGCCTGATCCTTGAGAGGTCTTTGGCTTGTCTGCTTGTGTTAATTCTTGGAATCTACTCTAAAAAGGTTCTTTCTTACTTTCTCAGTGGGGTCTCCAGTACTGTATCGCTTTATATTGTCTGGGACAACAACAGAAGAAATTTAAGTTAGGAGACAGAATTTGTTGCTTTTTTTTATGAATCCCTGAATACAAAAATGTAATCGTTCATACCCCTCCCCTCCACATTTTCAAATTCCCCACCAAATAAGATTTTGTATGACTTAACCCCCCACCCCCCTCCAATCCTATAGTAGCTTTTTTGTTCCCTTACTCAGATGCAGCAAAACAGTAACACTTCAAAAATCTTACATATGCGACATTGCTTGCAAATACTGAGACTGACGCATCAAATATACACACATGTATCAATCATGACAGAGTAGTGGTCAAAGACAACCATTAAAATGTGTTTCCCCACGGGGTCAGACATATTTTTAAACCAGTTTTTGTACACAGTAACGGGGTTAGAAACTTGAAAATCACACTAGCCCTGCACACAGTCCTGGGTTTCCAAACCATCATCAATTAAGTATAGTATTTAAATGATTTAGTAGCCAGCAGTTTGAGCAATCCCTGTTAAACATACTGTTTCTTCCCTTATAGCTGCATGAACAGCTTCTAACAGTGAACTTATAGACCCAGATGAGACATACTCATGTGCAATCAGTTCAGAGCAGATTTAACAGGGGCCTGGTTATTCAAACTCCTGGCACCTGCTGCTTTCAAAAACATACCTAAACAAGAGGAGTTCTGAAATCCAGAACTGGGTGAAGGGCTAGTGGAAATTTCTAACCCTGCAAAGTAATAAAGGAAAAGTTATACAAACATTTACAGCCCCAAAACCATTTATAAAACGTTTACTCATTTCACATACAGTAGATGATGTTTCAGGGAGTTTACCTATTTATTAAACACCATAACTTCTGATGAAAGGATATTGAATGTATGCAAATCCTCTTGCTCGGCGAGTATGGTAGTCAACCGGAATGTAGACATCTACTATTGGTCCATAACGACCAAACTCACGACGTAAATCCTCAGACCTAAAGTACCGTAAAATGATAGCAGCTTTATTGAACTTCCTTTTAGATTATCTACCTAATCAGTGATAAAAAAACAAAACTTAAATTAAATGGCTGTATTTTAAGAGATGAGCATGCAAGTTCAGAGTAAGTCATAAGAACATAAGAAAGTTTACAAACGAGAGGAGGCCATTCAGCCCAACTTGCTCGTTTGGTCCAGTATGTACTAGTTAAGTTTCTACTACAGAAAAGGTCTTTCATCTATTAATACATTCCTCAAAAAAAAAAACAAAAAAAAAAAAAACACTGTGAAATCCCCAAATATCCAAAATAACGTATTTAAAAATAAGGTCATGCTTGAAATGTTTGGTCTAACTGCTCGGATGAAGTAATCCAGCAGTATAAGTGGGCGTGTTCGTTCATCCCTCCGTCCCCAAATAAACAAATGCTAGAAACAACTATCATATTACAGTACTTTAATTGTGTTGATAACCCTGCGTAAATTGAATTTACCCGAAGCTATATTCAGCCCAGTTTTTTTTTTTTTTTTTTTTAAACCTGCCCCAGACTAAAAGCCCAGCTGAGATGCCACATAACCAACACAAACTGTTTTTTGGTATTATAGCCTGCCAGAAACCACAACCAATTTGCCAAACAGGAAACGCCTACAAATCCAGTTTGTGCTTTAAACTGTCGTTGGGTACAAGCCTCCCACTACATACGTTACGCGGTAAGACACACTATAGATTAATAAAACATCTTTCCTACTCAAAATGTGACATCTTTTTAAATTTGTATTCATTTTAGTAACATCTACTCTCGTGTAATTGAAATCACATTAGTAATTCGAACTTGCAATATTAAATTATTGATCTGGTTCGGTTCAAATATGTAACCTAATTAAGAGGATCGTATCAATTGAATAAATACAATCGGAATTCGTTTTTAAAAGACCGTCTCAATCCAATCAAGAAAGACAAGACGAGAACCTTGTGGGGATAAAACTGGTCACCTTTAAAACTAAAATAATAAAGGGTGAGTTTCCATCCAAAGAAGGGCGCCTTCTCACGCTTGCAATGTGCATCTTTATGCCTGTGTGTTAACAGTAAAGGGTAAAGTTTAAATTCACCACACAATAAACATTACAGCGCGGAATAATGCTCGTCTAAAATGTCGTTGCCGGGAATGTTTATTTTCGCCATCCATGTTGCCACGCGTGCATTCCAATAACGACACAGCGTGCTTTAAAGTAGGCAAACGATATAAATTACATTTAAAATTATTTAACCCCAAATTAAATATTCAAATTATCCCGTGTATGTTTACTTATCTTCTCTTTGGATGGATAATCCCCTTCACGAGGCTGCAGAACAAGGCCTACTCTGGCCTGACCCAAGATAGCCAGGCGGTCGCTCGTGTTTTTTTTTTTTGGTACACGTCCTTAATTTCAGTTTAGCTTCCCCCGGCACGTACCTGGATTCATCAGATATATTTCTGATAAAGAGCGAAGTGTTTGGAGGCCGAAGGTACCTGGCCATAACGAAATTATTCCACAAATTCCTTAACCTCTCGAAGAAACGCTGCCCCGAAACAATCGCAGCAAACCAAGCCCGGTAAGGCGCTGGGGAAGACAACAACGCATGCGCTGTAGAGATGATCTGTGCTGAAAATGGAAGGTGAGACACGTGACGTTTACTGCAGGCGGTTGCCCAAATTTAGCAATGCAAATTGGAAGTGCAGTTTCTCAGAAGTTTGTGTGCGTGGCAAAAAAAAAGTAATGCTGCAATGATTTTTTGATATAGAGAACTGTTATACCAAAGAAAAAAAAAAGGAGCAATAGATTTTATGGCAAAAATAATATAAGAAACAACATACTTAAAGTATTGCATTTGAATGCTGTATATTTGCTCAGAGAAAATATACACGATCAAATGCATTTGTTATTTTTTAGGGGAGGCGGTATGTAATATGTGTGACTTAGGGTTGACACACGTTCAGGTTTTGCCAGGATTGTTCTCTTTTTGAGGCAGCTGCCCCGGGAAATCTGTAAGACTTCCCGGGACATTAAATGTCATCAGAGTATATGATTTATTTATTTATTTATTTATTGAACGAAATGACTCTGGTGTCCCGGTTTTTTGTAAATCAGAGGTGGAAACCCTAGTTGGACTTTTTAAAACGTTTACTCCAGTGCATAATGCAATAATGTTGTTTCTTGCCAGTTTCGGGCAAAAAAACAAACAAAATAAAAAACGACGTATAAGGGTACAGTGCTAGCTTAAATACCGAGCTGGGATTTGTAATGACAGCTGGCTTTGCAGTAGGACATCAACAAATGTGTGTTCCAGTTATCAATTCTTTTTGGTCATTAGTTCACTTGATTTCAGCAGTTAATGAAGACATTGAAAAATACATTTTGTTTGAACAGTACAGTACTATAAAGCAGACCTCCCCTTCTACATTGGTCTGAATCACCCCAGTGTTTTCAGTGCTCCACATGGTGATGCTTTAGAGGAACTATTAAAAAGTAAAAGTTGTAACTATTAAAAAGTAACTTAAGTGGACTGTCAGTCATTTATTTTGTGTTCATCTTCCAGGACATTTTGACATTTATTTTTGGCTTCTGAACCGGTTGGCCAGAGGCACCCTTTCTTTAAAATATGCTGCATATTAAGTTCAACTTGCATCAAATAGCGAGAGTAGCTTGTATAAATAAGTGATGTTGTTCTTTGATCTTGTACCTATTAATAATTCTTTGAAACTGTCTACCTGCAGCATACTGGAGCAGTTCCCTGCTTATTGATACTGTGTCTGCATGGAGCAATCTGGAGGATAGTGGATCCACTGCTGATGGGCAAAGCAATGAACCAAACTAGGAGGTACTGGGATAAAGGTTTGGGGCTGATTTTAAAAGCCCCTTTCTCCAAAGAGAAAATTACTTGACATTTCATAGTGCATTTAGTGGGCCCACAAACATTTTGCATAGGCATTCATTGAACCCTTACGCTAAAGCAGGCCCCAGTCCCAGTTCGTGTTTAACTTATTTTTTTTTAAAGATGCATGTTTTGAAATACCTGACTCTCTTCAGAGTTTAAGCTGCTGCTAAGATCATTACTTATCATGCACATTGACTAATCCCAGCAGAACTGTCCCTTTTCATTCTTAGAAATGAAGCGGTTTAACAAAATGTCACTAGGGGTGTGCGGCAGTCATTTCTGTCTCCTTTAAAACTGAGATTTTTGTGTGAGAATTTGCATTTTTAAAACAAAAATACACAGTTCCACAGTTGCTGAGGGTGCAGAAAATGCAGTTCATCTCTAAAACCACCTCACAATTAACCAAGACTGATAAATACTGACACATACAGGATATTAAACAGGTAGGAAGCTGTTTTGAACATGTACATAACACAAAGTAACCTAATGATCTTCTATTACATATCTGAAGATTAAGAAAAGAGGTGGATTTTAACAATTAAGATGGCATTTTAATTTGTCCCACTGCAGTATGTTCAGTGGGGAAGATGGTGTGCTCTTTTTTTCCTGTATTAATAATCTCAAACACATATCTTTGCTGTATAAACATCAATATGTTTTATTTTGAGTTTTTACAGGTTGATTTATTAGGTTACACAGTTGTCCATTTCTTCAGTACAGGAGGTCTGTTGTGTTGGGGTCAAACCTTTCGGCTCTTTCTGGTGAGGGTAGCAGAGCCAATTGTTATTTTCTGAAACAAAAGAAAATATAAAAAACATGACACTCTCAGGTCAACACAGGCCGACACCAGACACGCTATCTGAATTGTTACAATGAATTGATCTAAAAACTAAATAAAATTAAGCTGCATTGCTCTGGTATTTGGCCATTGTTTTTGTAATAATATAGGCCTTGATGAATGCCTTGCTTATTGTTAATTCCCCCATTTGTATGCACAAAATCTACCATCTTAAGAAAAGTTGTTTGTATGGTTACAATATATCATAGTTTTGAATGAATCTAGCCTCTTGGTTTTTTTTTTAAGTTGCTTGACTAATGCTTTCTTTATTATCTCTTCATCTTCTCTAATAATCCCTTTATGGTGTGTCACACGCATAACTAATGGTGATTGGTCTGCATTGCTGGAAAGCAGGTCCAAGTTCCATATGTCAATAAAACTCTAAAGCAGGTGTGGCTCAGCCATGCTTTTTCAACAGAGCTGGGAAGGTTATAGCAACTTTTCAAAAAGCTGGATTTCATCTCTATTGTTTAATA
This sequence comes from Acipenser ruthenus, assembly GCF_902713425.1. Classification (NCBI taxonomy): domain Eukaryota; kingdom Metazoa; phylum Chordata; class Actinopteri; order Acipenseriformes; family Acipenseridae; genus Acipenser; species Acipenser ruthenus. The sequence continues at coordinate 4,879,842 of NC_081213.1, forward strand.
GTACCAACCTCAACCATCTCGCCCTCCTGGATCTCCTGGATGTGGGAGAACTTCTCTGTTTGGCACACAAGCTTCCCCCCATCCAAATTGACAGTACACTGTAAAGACAAGCATGGATTACGCACCCTGCCACCTGGGGTGTATACTGCATGACCACTTTATTTGGACTTGTGTACCCAGTTGGATTTGGCACCTCCTGGTGTGGGGCATGTTCTCCGGGTATACCTTGGTTTCGATTACTCTGGAAGGCTGAATGAAAGCTTAATAGTTTACTTAAGCATCGTTGCGGATGAAACCCCCCCAACAATCCTGTACTTGTAACCTGAAGGTGATAGCATAGCTACTTTCAAGACGATTATGCCTCCATGCACTGTGCCAGAATTGTGTGTGAATGGTTTTAGGAGCAAGATTCTAAGCATCTTCCATGGCCACCACAATCCCCGGACCTCAATGATGATAGTCGATAGCTCCTCTTCCCCTTCCTGTGTGCATCAACTGCATGAGATATTAATGACTGAATGGATAACATCCCTCAAGAAACCTTGAGGAGTCTATGTCACTTTGTGTAAAGGCTGAGACAAGGGCAAATGGTTATGTTTTAATGAGTTTGGTTAAAACAAAAAAAAAGATTACTGTTTGCACTTCAAGGCTCTTGTCTCAATATGAGCCTTAGCGTACTGTACTATGCTATAGAAAGCCATACCTTGAGCTTCTGTCCTCCCATGGTGGTAATTTCAGCTTCCTTTCCAGTAGTGAAGGAGTTTGTGACTGACTGCTTGGGTGTTTTACTTGTGATGACAAAGTTGTTGCCTTTCTGTTGGATTTCAATGACTGGTTTCACATCTTTTGCAATCTTAATAATATCTTCCGGTAGGGCTACAAAACAGATAAAAAATCTTTTTTTTTTTTTTTTTTTTTTTTAGTACTGTTCAACATTACCTTACATTTTACAATAAAAAACCAAATAAATACATATATCATTATTTATATATCTAGCCTTCTGTGTATCTTTTATACCATAAGAAACAGGGTGAACCATACATATTAACTTATAGACAAATGACTTACAGATGGCTCGCAGGAATTCTTCAATGTTCTCCTGAAGGTAAACTTGCCATGTTCCATTGAAAGCCATTGTCACAGACAGCCAGTTAGTCAGTCACTCTCCAGTAGGTAGCTGGTTATGGCAGTTGTTATCTGCAAGGCACTGTGAGCGAGTGAGGGATTTCCCAGTAATATTTATACCAGCAGGGCAAGAAGGTCACTCTTCAGCCTAATTATTAACTGTGGAGTCAATCAATATATTGTATATATATATATATATATATATATATATATATATATATATACATGTTTTTTTTTCACTATATAATGACTTATTTAAATAACCTGAAGTTCAGTCACATTAGCCCTATCTAGATTGGGGCTAAATTGGGTTTTGAAAGTGTAAGCAATCAGAAACCATTTAAATCAATCTTTTCCATTCAAAGAGTAAGTAGCGGGGTTCAGACAAATATAGTGTTATATGTCCCCATGTGCTGCTACAACTCTTTGAATAAAGTACCTGTCATTTTTCTTTTCATTGTTAACGTCCTGACAACTTTTTACACTTCTGACTTTAAAGTCTGCTTCAAAGCTCTTTTCAGAATGTCTGCAGTGTGGAGAGCCTCTATGGACAGCCAGGCAGGCATAGATTTAACCCAACAAGCCAACAGTGACTTGTTTGTTATCGAGGGATATGTACCTCAATGATATTATCACCTCAGTGAAGTGAAGCCTCTCTTCCAATATTGCCCACACAGTGGAGTCCACACTTTGGAGGTTGTTCTTTGGAGACAATCTGTTCAGTCTTGGATAGGGAAGCCTCTGCCAACCAAGCACCTACTGTCAGCCCATCGTGACTAAAACTGACTTTCAAAGGGAGATGCAGCTTATATATATATATATACACAGTATATATATATATATAAAATATATGCCAAGTTTTTAATTTGCTTAACCAATTAATCAGTCACCCAAGCCCACTAAACAAATATGCCACATGTGGCAGATGTTTCTGTATAATGTTAACTTTACAAATGGATAGCAACGCATTACATTTTAAAAAGTATTATTCCTCTGCTGGATTAACATGGTGTTGAATATAAAAAAGCTGAGACTGAAAAGCATGTAGTTTGAATACTGAACTTCAGAATGACAAGAGAAGAATCGATAGCATTACTCCACTGTTTGAACAGTGGTGGGGTAAATGACATCGAGGTGAATTTATTGTTTGATTTAACCAAAGGATGAACTTACTTTTCATCCAGATCTATACAACATGAGCAAATAAAGTAACAGCAGACACATTTAAGAAGGTCATTACTTTTATTCCAACTTTATGGGAATTTCATCTGATTTTTGCTGTTTAACAGAAAAACCCTTTGAAGAAGGAAAAAAAAGTATATTTTTGCATACAAAAACGGAACCCGTTGATTTGAAAGACACCAGCTTTATTTGCATGTGTATAACAATGGCTTCTGTCCGTATGATGACAAAATAAACAGTAGCAAGCAAGGTCGATAGCAGATGAACCAGTCTTTACAACAGCGTTAATAGGCTTGAACAGAGGAAACAATGCATAGATTACATTAATGTAAAGGCAGACTGCATGATTTCCAAATCCTCATTGAGTGCAATATAGCTGTGATAGCAAGGCCTTTTTATTTTAACAATCGACAATATAGTTACTAATTGAATTCTGAACACAAATTCATGCAGACTTCAACTACCAGTATTGTATCTGTTCTTAATATTAAAAAAAAAAAAAAAAACTACCCAGACTCACACTTCTAAACAATGCATTCCTTATAGCTGCTCATGGCTCTAGATTTAACTGGTAAGATCAAATTATTTAGATCTGGCTTTTATAAAAGCTGGAGACAGCGGACTTCTTCTGATAGACTTCTGCCAGTAGTTTAACATCGGGGCTGAAGAAAGATAAATACTTATATTTTATTGACTTTAAGTTTAGTGAAATAGGTAGTTATATTAAAAATTTGTTTTGTCCAGCAGCAGAATCTGTTGCCTTAGTGCCAGTAATAATCCTGCTGGTCGTAACATCAGCCTTTATAAACGCAGTCCTGCTTGACTTCCATTTTTTTTTTCTATATTAGTACTTCTCCTTGTTTGGGCGTCTCCCCATGCTTGTACACACTGACAGTGACGGACACGGTTTCAGAGCCATGTTTGTTTCGGGCGAAGACGCTGTATTTGCCAGAGTCTTCTGTGGTCACTGTGTTGATGGTGATGGTGCTGCCAACATTGTCCTTTGTGATATTGTACTGGCCTCCCATGACGATTTCTCTGTCATTCTTCAGCCAAAACACCTCAGGGGAGGGATCTCCAGAGGTGAAGCAGGTGAGACACAGGGACTGTTCCAATTGGACAGAAATGGAAATATCACTTAATATAGAACCTTGAGTTATTCAAAGAATAGCTTTTAAAACATATCCCCCATGAATGTCATGATAACACATTATGTGAAAATATAAAATGAACAACATTAAAATACCTTATCTTCCATAATAGCCACCACATCGGGCAAACCCTTGGTCACCCTTGCACGATCTGAAATAAAAACACACTAATTGTAGTTTGAAACAAAACACAGTAACAAACAAGACTGCAATTATAAAAAAATAAAAAAAAATTAGATGATATTAAAATCATAACTCACTCTTATCAGCGATATCTGCTTGCCTACGGAACAGAAACCACAGACAACATAAATTTCTAGTTTTATTAACAGCCATCGCTATCGGTATCTAATCCAATCTCTTCTGGTGCCACAGACACTTAAACAATTTCTGTGTAATGCAATTCATAAAGCTGCACTGTATATTTATATTTTTATTAAACCCACATTGTTTGGTATTAAATCCAAGTGGCATCAGTTAACATGTTGGCAAAAAATAACATTTGACCATGTGTTATTACAGCATGAAAAAAATAATAAGGTTAGTAACGTGTTTCTTTTATTAGCAGGAACCCTACAGTCCAAATATCGTTTACAGTTTATACTATGCATTTGCTTGTCTTTTTTACAATGCTTTACCATCTGTTATTATCATGCATTACTGTGCTTTACTACACTTTGCTTTACAACAGTAAATTACAGTGAAGGTTGCATTTAATTTTTACATTAAATGTATTGCTTTTATAAAACACACAACGCTTACCTGAGTCTCTGGTATTCAATTAGGGCATCATCAAAAGCTACAGATATGAACAAACGAACAAAAAAAAATAGTCAGTGTTGTGGCTCACTTTTTATAAGCTTTTTAGGAGCTGCTGAATTCGGGTAGCCCCCCAAAACTTGTGCACATCATGAAACAAAAACAAATACACAAAATGCTCGGATTCAGAGTACATACAGTACCTGAGTACCCACTGTCAAATCTGTGAGACCGTATTTAACTATATCCTATTGCTTCAGCTCTGTAGACAACAATACTGTACTGTAAATGCAAAATACTGTTTGGCTGGGGATAATATTTTGTGTTACAGCATTGCTGCCACCCTGGCTTGGAGGTCTGGCTAATGCTTGGGCCTTAGCTCTAGAATACAAAACACCCAAGCACAAAACCAAGCCTTTGATTAATACCTTGTCCAGACAAGTCAAGGGTTCTTTTGTGCGTCTCTCTGCCGTCAAACATCTCCAGAGTGTATTTGCCCTTGTTAGCCTCAGTGGGGCTAAAGATCTCGATCCACACCTTCTGTATGCTGCTCCCAGTCTTTGTTCTCTCTTCCCCATCAATCCTCTTCTCTCTTAATAGAAGATGCGGTTCAATATTTTTGTTTCTCTTAAAATCCTAACACAGGATACCCCAAACCACCTAGAGTCCTAGTCAACTATCACAGGTAATGCCCGATAACCGAGATTTGGTTGTGATTAGAAACAGGCTTTTTTAACTGTGGGATTCACAATTTCACTGTGGATTAACTGAACCCCACAACCCCACAGTCAAAGCATTCCTGTTCAAAATGCAGTTTTACCCAAACCACTCACATGCAGGAGAGGTTAATTCAGTTGGAATAAAGAATATCTTTTTTTATGTATTCTGATAAGGAGACATTTAGAAACAAACACAATATACTATGTAAGGAATTAGGATAACATGCGGATGAATGTCAAAAATAATCAAGAGTTGACCTTCCACAACATTTGTAGAACTTACTTGAAATGCCAGCTCGTTTTCATGTAATCCAAATAGTATTTCAATGAGCAATAAAGCTTGAAACCTTGCATAGTGCACTGGATTTTCAATGGGCTTGCAGACAGAGCTGAGGGTATAAGTAATCGCAAATTAATGTGACAGCGGATATTTTTTATCACTCTACACAGTCCTAATAGTGGGTTTTGGAGTGCAGCAGGGAATTGTTAAATCTTTAAAAGAAATGAAGGTGCTATGGGATTACAAAGCAGTGTCAGGAGAGGATTTTGAAGTTAACATTCCAATTTTGGATTGAGTGTGGTGGTTTATCTGATAGCTTCTAAGGGGAGAGGTGTATAGCATCAATAACCGCCGTTGTTTCAGAACACTGAGCATGAAACGTCAAAGAAAAGTAATTTGAGATGGATCAGACAAAACATGCCTGCCAAAACACACAGACCTGCTTACTTACGTAAAACCAGTTTTGAATCCCCATGGTTTCTATATAAATATGCTATATAAATCTGTGCATTGTACTGTATGTACACAAATATATATTTTTTAATAAATAATAACAATAATAATAACTTACCACATGCTCTTGAAAGGTCCCTAAGAACTTTTTCATAACCTGTGATTAAAAAAAGCCAGAATAATCAAAAGATAATGGGTAATGATGTGTAAGATTAGATAAAGCTCCATAGAGGCTATTAGAACAAGAGGGACAATTCTCCTTTCCCAAGAGGACTGTTCAATATGAGGGTCCCTGAATTATATTTAACAGTAAGAAGCTTAAAATATAATTGAAATGCTTTACATTTCTCTTACTATTTTATGGCATTTGAAATAATTCCGAGCGGTTCTTTTGCTCCAATTTTGAACTGCCTTTACATGGCTCTGAGCTTGTCTGGAGAATCATTAAGTGCCAGGACTTCCTCATTTGAATCATGTGGCAATGCAACCTTTCAACTCCGCCAGCCGCACCTGCTGTACATGTGGAATAGTTGGGGTTGCAGAGTTGAATGGTCACACTGTCACATGACTTGAACGGAATGAGGGAATCTCTTATGATTCTCCAAACAGATTCAAAGGCAGATTTACAGAAACGATTCAACATTGGGGCAACAGAACCTAGAACCATTCCGAATGACTGCAAACACCATATAATTGTGAGGGACCTATAACAAAGGCATTTACATTACATTAGAAGCTACTGGATCTGTGGAGTTTCAGATCCCAGTCCTACCTTGCATTAGATATGATTAAATACATACAATACAATGAAACCTGGATGTACAGGTCAGATCCCAGGTCATGCCAGCAGTCCTGGCTCATTGACACACAGCACAGCCCTGAAGGACTTCTTGAAAAACACAAGTTGACTGCTTCCTTTTACATCCATTTCATTTTCCCCAAAGTGTTTTCCAGATTCAATTGCCTTGTTTCTGCTAGCATGCCACACATGACAGGGACCAGTCTGTCTTCATTAAACTTGTTGGCACAAAGGGAATGCTATCTGTTTCCAGCACATCACCTTCTTACCAGTGTAGTTTTGTTCCCCATTTGTTTTCTCCCAATCATTACGAAATAAATCACTATCAGTATTATCTGCTAAAGGGTGGATTTAGTCAAGACAAAAATACAGCTTCATGACCAACGAAATTTCTCTATGCAGTGATGCTATTCAGTGAAGGACATGGCATGGACAGGGCACGGACATGCCAACATATGATAAGCCCATAAAAAACATGCAGGTTTTTTTTGGCAAGTTTCCCATGGTTATACTATTCATTTACCATGGTCTGCCTTTTTTTTAAAAAAATATGCTGTACCATACTTCACTGGGCTTTACAATGCTATCATTCAGACTCATTACACTTGGCTATGCTGTGACCTTTTATAAGGGTGACACTCCTAATTCTCTTTAAAGACCCTGGTTTAATGTGCCATCCGATACTAGTCTGTCTTAAGCACAGCACCCCTAACAGCATGGCTGAGTTTTGGCCTTATAGGAAGAGCGCCCCCTATCGAGACTCCAATGCCACTCCATACACAGCCACACTTTATTCTCCTTGGAGATCACCTATCCACATACTGACCAGGCCCAACCTCGCTGAGCTTCTGAGATGGCCTCAATAACCACTAAATACCACTAATGCTGTAATGTGTACACATGGTATGCTTTAACACCTATTCTCTTACCTTCACCCACTAACTCAATGACACTGGTATCTTCTCCTCTTTCATCACACAACACTACTTTGTAAATGCCCTCTTCTTTCTTTGTTACCTGCCGAGAGATAGAGTGATACAAAAAAAAATCACAGTTTTGTTTTTTTTTGTTTCTGTTCAAGGATAAACAAAGATATTTTACCCAGGATACATCAGGGGTAAAAAGTAGAACATCAATTATGAAATAACAATACTATAAAATAATCAACCCCCTACATTTGAGTGGTTTGATGTTGACTTCTTGTATCAAATAGCCTTATATATGTGTGAGTCTTCAGTCGTCCTAAAATATCTATCGGGCAATCATCTCTCCAAGCCTAGCGGTCAAGGATTGCATCGATTGAAAGGACTGGACCGCTTTCTGCATCCCTTGAACTGTAGAAAGGTGTGTTACCTGTGTTACTACTAACGTGCTGATTCCTGTCTGGGGGTTGTACTCAACGCCTGTAACCTCCACTCCATCTTTGAACCATTTCAGACTGGTTTCCTTCTTCATATTGGTGACCTGGGTGCAAATACACAGAGAGAGAATTCAATAACCTCTGGCTGGAAACCTTCAATATTGAATACTGGAAATGACAACCACGTAATAATTTACCTTGCATGAAAAATGAAGTTCACAATCCTCAGTAACTTTCCATGTCAAAAACTCCAGGAAATGTGGACCTTAAACATAAGAAACACATTGGTAATACAAGGGAAAGATAACACCACTGTGCATTGGCATTTCTGTTTCAGTAGAAGCCACTGAAACTAAGGCATTAGTTATCCTAGGGTAGTTGTGTTGGTGTTACTAACACAAGAATCACTTCAAAACCTTCTATAAATAGATCAGAAAGGTTGTGTGAATAGCAAACCATATGAATCAAACAGTGTTATAATGAAGAGTGAGTGAGTGAGTAAGAGCTTTGTGAATAGGACCCATTCAAACATATGTATTATACTGTATATTACAGGTCAAATCGAATCTCTCTTCCATTCACATCCTGTGATAAAAGGATATTATTATTTGTTTATTTAGCAGACTTACAGAGACTAGGTTGTGTGAACTATGCATCAGCTGCAGAATCACTTACAACAATGTCTCACCCAGAGCACAAGGAGCTTAATTGACTTGCTCAAGGTCACACAGTGCGCCAGTGAGCGAGCTGGAATTGAACCAGGGAGCTCCTGGTTACAAGCCCATTTCTTTAACCACCAGACCACACAGCCTCTTTCTGGTACAGTTCGGCTGAACAAACATAACGATTCCATTGACGACATGGTGATGCCAACCTGCTGCAAAGCTGAATTCAGCTGAAGTCAAACTCAGAGCAGAATATACACCTGACTGACTTTTTAAAAATGAAAAACCATGACCTAAAACAAGTGAAGACCAAAGCACTTGCTTAAGAGCTATAACTACAGGATGCTTCAGGTACTTGGAGTTGAGTCTGTCTTGGATCTTATCCACTGGAAAGACTTATCTTCTTATACACCCAATTCTCTCTGTAGTTACGTTTTAATTGTACATAATGTGTGTTTGTTTGATGACATGCTCATTTTAAAGTGCAAATGGCATATTTCCACGTATATGAGAGCAAAACTGTAATCTTTTAAAACATATTTGCACCCTTCCCTAAAGGAGTTTTATTAATTTAAATGTTAAGCTCATTAAGAAATGCTTTGGAAGCTCCACGGGGGACTCCATGTGATGTGTAAGAGCAGGGATTATAGTGATACAAGTAATAAAATATTAAATTGCTAAAGCATTAACTTGTGCTAATATCCAAAGAGAGCTGTAACCAGACTGCTAGCAGCAGAGCTAGACTCACAAGGGGGGCACAGTGTAAAACATTTATTACTGAATGGCACTTTGTACCTTTGCTTTGTTTAACGTCTGTAAATGGAGGTTACCCCACCTGAGACACCCTGCTGGAGTCAATGACCACTAGGTTAACTCACCTGCTTTTCTCTTCCAGTCACGCCTCTTAAACTCAGACTGAGCCAGCGCCTGTTTGAAATCTGCAAAACAGGATTACCACGTGAATGATCACTGCATTTCCCACTCACACTCCCCGTCCTCAAGTATCTCAGCACCTGGTATTTGATTTCATGTTACTGTCACGTTAACCCTTTCAGTCCTGGCGGGACCTCAAGGTCTTACCTTATCTTAGCGCCGCATGTTAGCATATGCCATCGGAAATCACGTTGGAACCTCGCGGGACAATTTATTTTGTCCTGTTATCATGTATACTCAATAATGGGGTTCCTTCTTCAGCTCCACAAAAATAATTCAGGACTGAAAGGGTTAAAGAGCAACTGCGCAACGTGGAACAGTTCTGAAATATGACAGCTTCACAATGCCTTGTTCTTGTGTAGAATAACTTTGTATGTAATTTTCTGTTTCAGTCATCAAATCCTGGTCTCTCTAGGTACAACAGGTACACCAGAGTGTAACTATTAACCTGTCCCCCCTGCAATCTTTACCTAACATATTCAAAAGCATTTTTGGGAAATGTCTAACAGTACTAAAATGCATGTGCAGTATTCTTAAGCAGTGCTCTTGAATGCAATTCCACTTACTGTCATCTATGAGCACAAAGGTGAACTGATTCTTGGCTCGTCCATCTCTGAGCTGTGCTGTGTAGGAGCCTTTATCCACTTCAGAGAAATTGTCAATCAACACTTCCACTATCCCAGTGGCTCTGTCAAAATTGATCTTGTGTGTCTAGAAAAAAGACAGCGTAACTTAAAATGCAAACAAAATTTAATTTGAGCGTCAGGCGCCATAGTTAACAAAGCCTAGCCCCTTCGCTAATAGGCTGCTTTTAATATTTTAATAAGTGTCTTCATTGAAATGAGAGCCAGCCCTTAGTAATCTGCCACTTTGGAGTTTCCTTTTGTTTTGGTTGCAATACACTGCTGTGCACAGGATGGCGCTGCTGCTTACTAATATAAAGACACCTGGCTGATCTAGCCTTTACATAATATGTCTATGGTAAGTAACTAGAACATAAGAGCAGCTCCTGAACCCACAGACGAAGCAGCTGAACACAGACTTAAGCTCTGCGTTTGACTTTAAATAACTCATTTTACCCCCTTATGATTAGTCACCCCCTTGCTGATAATTAAAACAATTCTCAGTTTTCAATGTAGTATTTCTGGGCTGGTCCATTGGTAGTAAAGTGGAAACTCACAGCCGTGCTTGCAATCTCCTTCTTGTTGAAGATTAATTTCAGCTCGGCAGCCGAGCTCAGCTTCTTAACCTGTAACCAGAGGCGGACATCTCCTTTCTCAGACACCTCAACGGCCCAATTAGACTTCAGAGCGATCACTGTCAAGAGGCAGGGAAGTTTCAGTCAAAACAGAATAGTGCATCTGCTAGTATCTTCAACGCAATCTATATTAAAAATCTATATTAATAAAATAAACAGAAAACATTTTTGTTATGAGCTGGTAAAGCTTCATGTCTTGTGGGGATATGGTCTCCCTTATTCCTTGATTATTTCTGCATTACCAGCACAGAACCACCATCCTTTAGGAGCTCCACAGTAAATTTGGTCAAATGTGCCTCTCCCAGAAAAACAACCTTTCAAGTACTTCTATAGCATTGTAATGTTGTCATGACTTCAGTTACAACGTAATATATTTATTATGTAATTTGTGTAAGCGTAAGTCAGCATTCACTTTACAGACTAGATATTAGGATTTAAATAAAACTACAAAAAAACAAAAAGCACATTCTTTCTTTTAAACGCTGTATTTTCCTTAGATGAAAAGATAAGATCTAGACTCATCAGGGCCTCCAAACCCCACCTTGAGAACAAAAAACAGAACAAAAAAAAACCCAGAGCAGAATGAGCAAAAACGTATTACAAAATAGAAACTTACACGGGTTTCGGATTTCCCAGCTGAGCTCCAGCAATGTTTCCAGCTCTGAAAAAAAAACAGAAAGAATTTCTCAAGCCCAGAATAGAGTTGATGTAAATCTCCATCTACTCCAATGCGTTTCCATTGGTTACCTTTATCTGTAAAAGTGTAACTTGAGGAGATGTCATCAATATCGCTCATGGCCACAGTATACAGACCAAGGTCCTGTTCTGATGGATTGGTTAAGATAAGTCTGGACCTGAAATTCAATTAACAGAGCTTTTTAGGTTCAACATTATTGGACAAATTAAAAAAAGGGGCTGGACAAAAAATTTGAGACACCTGCCATAACACTATCGATATGGTGCAGAGCCGCTGCGTTGACGCAGTATGACGTGTTTACTTTTATCTGAAGGGTTATGAGATAATTCCTCAATGATTATGGCCCTAATTCCTTCTGGAAAGCTTTCCTCGACCCATACTAAATGCTCTGGGAGACTTTGAATAGCACCTGCTCAGTAGAAGATATTATTTCAATTGAATGGGGTGCTGAAAAGCAATTTCATAACCCTGGAGCATTTGCTTCAGACACTGCGTGTTCTTTGTGTAAAATAATCATCTGCCAGCCGAGAGCCTAGTAAAATGAGTGCTATATTAAACTCTCTGTGAACGAAACTAATTTGCAACATCACAAAATAATCAGTCATGTACTACTACACCTCCCAATGTTTCTTGATGTCCAACCCCCTATATGCAAGTAAAGTATATAAATATTAAATCAACCACAGTCATTCTCCCTACAATACCTGTCATCTTTTGATTCAATCCTGATCCTCCCCTGATCTATGGCTTTGCTGTAGTTCTTGGTCCAGAGGAACTCGGAAGACTCATTCCACTCTGGAGTCTGGAATTCCAGGAATATGAACCCGTCCTCATCCACACCGATTTCAACATCCTTCATGCCTGGTTAAAGACACACAGGAAAGTGACAAAGGCTTTCGGAGCTGTAGAAAAAGCTAGCTTTTAAGTGGCATTATTTTTTGAAATGTTTGATACTGGAGACAGTACCTGGCTTGGTTTCAGCCTTCACCTCTTCCGATGGCAGAGAGGGTTCACCAACTCCTGCAGCATTTACAGCAAACACTCGAAACATGTAGCTTCTACCAGCTTCCAGTCCAGGAACCTGTAACATATTTCAATAGGTATGTCAGTAGCATACACCCCAGCCACAGCTCAATTAGTGCTATCAGTATCACGAAAAAGCTTTAAGTTTGAAATACTGACAGAAGATGCCTTCATAATTACTATCATTACCTTCTGCTAATGAATACCTTTACCAAGTTTCCTCATAATTGAAACAGTGCTTTAGAGATATATACACCTGTATATATATATATATAAAAATGTAAGAATGACTCCGCCTCCATCAACGGGATTCATATAGAGTTCACAGAGAACATCTGTCAATTTCCTGGAAATCATGGCTGTTCAGAAATCTGACCTTCAAGAAGGTATTCGATGTCGGCTCCTCTGTCACTGCTTTCCATTCGTCTGATCCCACTTCACAAATATCTACCAGGTATCCAGTGACTGGGCTCTGGCCTGTGTAGACTGGGGGCTCCCAGAGAAGCACCAGGGACTTCCTCCGAACCTCTCTGTACAGCAGTTCATAGGGGGGGCCTAGACACCAGGGCAACACAGCCGTTCAGAGCATCGTTAATGCTTTAATACAGCTTCATTCAAAGCTGAAGCCCACAAATTTTGCCACTACACTACAAGTTTGAGTAAAGTACTCTCTCCATTCACTTCCTGTGTTACCGGTAATAGCAGCCCACACAGCCTCTTGTGGACAGCCTTTATATGCATGGATATACAGATGGGGGGACCTATTATAATGCAACACAGGAAGTTATAGTGTTGCTATAATGTCAATGGGAATCACCTGCGTCAAAGTGAATATAAAGTCTAGAAAACAAAAAGATCTATAGAAAAACCATCAATGACTTGGAATCATGGTAAAAGAACAGCAAAGCACATATGAAAGCATGGTAAAGCACAGGTAAGTTTGGAAAGCATGGTAAAGACAAAAAAAAAAATCCTGGTGAACACAATAAAGTCTAGGATATAGCCCAGTTACAAACATTATGGACACATTCTATCATCATATAGTTCTTATGATATTCAGTAGTCTAAATGTCTCCTTTCCAATACCCTTGTGTCTAAATAAGCCCTTTTCCGGAGCATTCATGCTAGGGGGTTTGATGCTATTATTTTAAATCAAGATTGATTCAGGACTTTATCATATTACAGTCAGGCCATTCTAGGACAGTACTTCCTTTTGGAGCAAAAAGAGTGTTGAAATGATTCCTTATAGCATATCACAATATTCGTATACTACTGGATTACAGTATTCGGATGTATTAGCAGTACTATGTTTCTTTCCCACACGGTGACCCTGATATACACTCTGTGTTATTACCAGGCTCAGGCATGGTCCACTCTTTACACAAGAACGGATCGCTGGGCTCTGAAGCCTTTCCCACTCCCACACAGTTCATTGCAGTAGCCTGGAACTGGTACAGATGATCTTCTTTCAGGTTTCCAACCTTGAAAAAAGAGGTGCAAATGGTCATACAGACGTTAAAAACGTACCTGTCTGTGTAAGTGAGCTCTCAATTCAGCTGTGGATTCACATGTTTTGAAGTTGTTGAGAATAGTGCTTTTTTATTTAGAATGTTATTACACTCCCCAATTTAGAATGTTAAATTATGTACAAAGGCCAGCCCTGCAGGAGAGTCTGCAGGAGCAGAACAGGCCTATTATAAAAAACTATCCTGTATTTGTGAACTAGTTGTTGTGTTTGCAAATGGCCACTAGAGGGAACCAGTTCCTTACAGAATCAGTCTTGTAAGTGCAGATAAATTCTAATTTATTTCCAGATAAATACAAAAAACAAACAAACATCCATTTCAGTTGAAGCCATTTTCTAATGAAGGTTGATGGGGTTATTCCTTCTAAATGGAAATAAAATGCACACACTATTAATCTGCATTTACTTTAGAAGCAGCAACAGAAAAGCATTCAATTCAGGAAGTTTGGAAAGCGATATACTTTTCCTTATTTAAATAATGTTGAATTTAAAAAAAAAAGTCAGCTAATTTCAATGTCCTTAGGGAATGGCTTTGCTGAGTAAGAAGCTGATGAAGTTCCGGTCTCTTACAGCACGGGGCAGTGTATGCAATAGAATGCTACACTACAGGCATATCTTTGAACATAGAATTACTGAAGGCAAAAAAACAAGCAAAATTGAAATAAAAGAAACATTTTTTAAAGGAAAATCACTTTACAGAAATGAGCCTGCAACAACAATCCTGCTACAACAAGCCTGCTTACCAGTAAATTGAATACTACTACTACTACTACTACTACTAGAGAACATATTGCACCCATAGAATTGTTTCTACAAATACTGGCCACAAAAAAGGAAACACATGCATTATGTAGCACAAACTTTGTTTACAACATGGAAAGTAGTTTCAGTCACAATGGGCAAGTCAGCAATGGCTTCGTATTGCACTGTACTTCCGTGTATTGCATTGCAGCCTGTCATATTACCTTGAAGACTTGTGTTGCAATGGGTTTAACATTGACTTCATGCCAAACTGACTCTGATACATCCACCTGGTCCAAGAAGTAGCCTTGGATTACATCCCCGCCGTTCCACTTGGGAGCTCTCCAGCCAATCACCATCTCACTCTTCCCACAGCTCAGCAGAGCAATGCTAGATGGAGTGGAGGGGGCAGCTGAGGGGGAGAAGGGTTTAGAAGGAGAGCATCTGAACAGCATTCCATTATTCACTGCCGACAGAACCTTTATTCAAACCCATCATGGTTAGTTTAAAATGTGTTCAATGTTAGTCGCTGAGCCTGTTTTAGACAATATGGGATGCACTTCAAATACAGATAGGGAACTGTTATATTCCTGTTAGGAATGCATGGAGAAAACATGCCCCAATGATTTTGCCTCCCTAACCTGCAGAATCCCCATTGAAGATGGGCAACTTTGCCCAGCCAGTATTTGTACCTGCGCTCCCCTGACTGTATGACTCACCCCGCACACCACAACCAACCAGATGCCACAACTAACATGACTTTCATTATCAATGTTGAAATAAAAAAAAACAAAAAAAACTGCAGTCGATTAGCATGTTGGCTTTTTGTTTGTTTGTTTGTTTGTTTGTTTGTACAGCCTGGTATTTGCAATTCTATTTGACTTGAAATTCTAATGCACCGGAAGGGGTCATAAGCGTCTGCTTTAACAGCTGCTATTAGCTAGAAATTAACATTAGAAATGTGCACATGTGTGGAAGACAGAGGGAGAGAGAGACAGAGGGAGAATCTGAGTTTCACTTTGCTTTTCACTGCTTCCCTCAGTAGGTGTATCCCAGTGGAAAAATTGAATCTTCAAACCATCTTCAATGGCAATGCAGTGGCACTGCAATGGCGACACATTGGTTCTGTAACAAAGGGGCAATGGCAGCTACAATGAAACGAGACATTGGTGCAATGGTACCGCTGTGCAGGTAACATTTCCATACCAATATTATCACAACTGTAAGCATCAATGAACACTGGTAATCCATTACGGTACTATAGCAGTATACCTCTATCACTGTGGAACAATATCCGGACAACTGTAATATGTGTTCCAAATCCATTGTGTTGCCATTGCTGGTAATACTGTGGTCAGCTAATGTGAGCTATTGTATAGAAAGACCACAGTAAAGCAAGGAGGCTAGGCTTGAATCAACAACTTTGCAGCCTTGCAATTGTCCTTCCCCATGTACAAAAGGATAATCCCTTAGATGAGTATTTTTAGAGCTTTTATTCCATTACCTCATCTCACCAGCAGGGGTCAGTGCCTGTAACACTGCCAATATTACACTGCAGCGCCCCCTATCAGTCAGGGTGATGGTCCTGAAATTAAGTTTCCCCATCAGCCAGGTTGTATTGCTCTGCAGTGAATGGCTTTCCCACAGCACAGCCTTTGTGTATGAGTCTATTACCTAATGCACATGTGTGTTTGTGGATGGCATTCCTATAAATCTCCCAGTTTTCTCCACTTACAGATAGCAGTTTTCACTACGAGGGGTGCCGACTCTTCCGAGTAATCACTGATCCCGGCTGCGCTCACTGACTTTATCCGGAACACATACTTCTTTCTAGCCACCAGGCCGTGAACTATAAATCTGGGGAAAGAGAAAATGCCATCTTCTGGTGGTGTGTTTATTTTTTTGACAGTGATGAATAATTTAATTCAGCCTGTTTGTTTTATTGTAACCTCACTGCTGTGGCAGGCTTCTTGGTAAAGAAGCAGCTGCCATGCATTTCAAATGGCAGAGCTTTGAAACATACACAGGTTTAAAAAAGAAATCAGAGCGCACACTTTTGTGTAAATGGGCTGTCCCATCACATGATGGATGAAATCCATCCTAGAATAGATAGAAGTGGTATCTCCCTGTTGAAATAGATATACAGAGCTAAGTGCTTGGTTGCTTCCCTTGGCCACACTGAATCGGTGCTCTCCGTGCTGCCCATGGTAGGCAGGTCAAAGGGGCTCGCTTACCTTGTGGAGGTTACTGGCTTGTTGTTGACAGTCATCCAGTTGTCTGTCCCGACCTCACAGCAGTAAATGTAATAGCCAATAATATCCCGAACGTCCTTTGGGCTCTTCCACTGCAGGACCACGGAGGTGTTTGTGTTCCTGGTGGACACAACCCCATGTGGAGGAGGGGGCACCACTGTAACACAGCAGCAAGCAGAGGCAAGGGGTTTTAGAAACTGATCCCCTTAAAACGAGGGTTTCAAATACAGCACCATGATTTTCAAATGTAACACACCTTGTGTGATACACAGCTCTTGTACGTGCACAAATGCTTTACATAAATGCAACCTTTTTCTTCTTCAGTGCTACTGTGTGAACTATAGCTTGATCCAAGGAACGTAATTCTCAGAATTCAGCTGTTTAATTTAATATAAAACATATATTGGTTTCCATATGCTTGTTATACAAACAGAATATTTCATGAATGTTCATGGGATGCTGTGGTTATTTCACTCACAAGGATGGACATAGACAACCCACTCACCCCCTTCAGGCTTCATTGGTTATCCAGCCAACCTCATTCATAAAACAACCACAGTACTCCTACAGCATTGACAGTGTATCCTCTATATTTTTAAGGATTATATTTGATAACATTTACTGTGGGGTTCTAACTAGTAATTTTGGTGTTTGGACTCCACAACACCATCTAAAAAAAATAAAACCTTTGAGAAACAACAGTGCTTTGCATACAGCCTTGGCAAGATGGTTCCTATTTACAACAGCGCTGCAAGATTTATTCTCAATGCAAATTAAAACCAGCATTACTGTACTCTCTATACAAATCTAGGTTGGTTCAGTCTGGAGACTTGAAAGCTGGTTTACTTTAAATGTTTCCAGTTTATCTTATATCTCTATTGCAAACTTGCGATTGTATTTTACTTAGATCTAATCAAGATCTTACCTTTAAAATCCCTAAAATAAGAACCAACGTCAGTCAACATGCTTTTGTATATCAGGTTTGAACTGTTTGCCTTCACAATCCCTATTGAAATGCCTCAAGAATACATATTTTAAATGATTGCAATTACTGATTAGTGATTATTTGAATGGTTATCATAGGTTGTCTCTTTTGTACTTGTAACGATTGTTTTTTTAAAATAAAAATGTTACCCTCGTTTTTCTTCCCAGTTTAGAACGGGCAATTACATTCCCTCACCGTAGTAACTTCCCACACAGGAGGTCGACAGTGGACGGCAAGCTACTGGCCTCTAGAGGACAAAGGCTAGCCCTGCAAGTCTGTTCAAGATCACCAGGCGCCTGTCCAGTAGGGGGTTCTGTAGCATAGTAAAGTGACACAGCCTCTGCTGAATTTACACCCCCTGTCAGATCCTGAGCCAAGATTGAGTACTCTTTTGTTTGTTGCATTTTAAACAAGTACCACTTTTCTTGCCTTGAAATGAGACACATACTCAAAGGTTCTAACATAGTTAAATAAATAAACAAAAAAACATCTGTGAGCTTGATCCTGCGGTGCTCTAAGTGGACATAGTCCTACAGTGCCATTTTCCGTGAGAGCTGTGTACCTTTGGGAAGCCCTATTTCCACAGCTGAACCACTTCAGCAACAAGTCTGAATTCACATCCACAGATTTAAAGGTTAATTAATATCTGGAAAGGAATTAAATAAGTACATCTCACGAGGGGAAACCATCCAGGTGCACTTTAATTAAACATTGCTGCCAACTCTAATTTGTTTTTCTTCGTTCACCTAATTATTTTTTCAGGGATCTGGATAATCGGCAGTTTTCAATTGATCTCACTCCCTCTCCCCTGCCAACACTGACCACTGATGTTAAACCTTAGCCCAGTCCAATTAAAGATTTCTTGCCAGTCATTTGGGGATTCCATTCAGTTCAGAGTTTTAGTTTCCAAGAAATTAACCAAACGGGCAGACCATATTTGTGTGACAAAAATTAAATAGACCAATTGATAAATACAGAAAAATACTATGGCTGCATGGCTGATAGATAGATAGATAGATAGATAGATAGATAGATAGATAGATAGATAGATAGATAGATAGACCTGCAAGCATGATTGAGCAACATAACATAAAATGGAGCAACAGAACTCGGAAGCAGACAGAATGACGGCAAACACCCTAAGGAGGCAAAGAAGAGTTAAAGAATTAAATGGCATTTCAAGCTATATGTACTTTTACATTTATTTTATTTTTTAAGCATAGGGTTTCTGTGGTTGAGATGAATATTTACCAACAGTTTCTCTCAGTGAGGCGGCTTCACTGGGAAGAGACGGTTCGCTCACTCCATACTTATTGACAGCACGGACTCGGAAGCAGTAGGATTTTCCTTTGGTGAGGTTGAAAACCGGGAATCTGGGGGAGTGCACTGGGATCTCCAAGTTAGCCCTCTGCCAGCTGTTACTGTCAGCTACAGACTGAAGAAAAGAAACTAGCCAATCTGTGTGTCACTTAACAATAGTATCATGAGTAAAACAGTTAGTAGGGGTATCAGCTCTTCACAAAATACAACTGGAAACACAATATCATAATTCCATCGAGAAATAATATCTAAAAAAAACCAAAAATACCTCAGATTTTGTCATTAGATTCCGTAATTTATCAGAAAACAAATGCAATCGGAGGAGCTTTAGTCAGGCAGCATGCAAGTGTTCTTGGTGGCTAGCGACATGAGGCTCTAAATAGGGCTCAAGACCGATTAACCTTAATGCTTAATTGAGACTCACAAAATTAAAGCCAAGTTGATTAATGGCTGTATCTGTAATTCTAAGCCATTTGTCCACATCCTGCATTAGGCAGGATTTAGCAATAGGGGGGCGCACAGAACACTTCCTGTCCCAATCATGAACTCTCCATAAACTTCTATAGCTGTGCCCATCTTCCTCTTGAAACAGCTCAACGTCACAAGTTGTGTTCGTTACACCAGCTTAGCGCCACCAACCCCTAAATTAACCAACATTTTCACAGCTAGAATGAGCTCATAGAACGATGGTTTCCAGGGTGTATCACCTTTTCTATGTAGTAGGTCAGAGGCTCCCGGCCCCTGGGGTCTGGCTCAGTCCAGCTCAGGACAACACAGGCCCCGCTGACCTCACTGACATGGGCATCGGTAGGAGGCAGGGGGATCAGGATGTCTCCTGGAAATAAAACACGAGACAACACAAGGTGATTGTGTCTTATACCAGAGCACTGAATAACTCTTACAGTCAGTATGAAAACAAATCAGTAAAACATATAATGTAGTCTATTTCCTTAAAAAACTCTACTTCCCAGCAAGCCCTTGGAAACCACTATTCTCCAATCCCCTGCTTGTTGTTGCCCCTAACGGTGCCCCTAACGACTGCTGCCCCTAACGACTGACAATCCTGGATTACAATTCCGATGGTGCGCAACTGGCTTTGGGAATAAAAGATGTGAAAAGTTAACAAATACAATTTTTTTTCTCGCTTTAAAAAACCTTGAATTTGAGGTCCTTAGTTACAGTTTTGTTTAGTAAATTATTGTGAAATCAAAAAACCCATAAAACTCAGTAGAGGTTTTGAATGGATTGAAGGCCACCCAATATTCTTCAACCTCCACTTCCACTGAGCTAATCTCCTACAATCCCGCTCTTCACTGAGATAATCTCCCCCAATCCGGCTCAGCTCTGAGATAATCTCCCACAATCCCGCTCAACACTGAGATGATCTCCCACAATCCCGCTCTTCTTATTTTACATTCATGACTGCCAGAAACACTTCCAGAAAGCTCTGTCCCATGTTCCTGGCAGCCACTGTATAAATAAACGGTAGCACTTCTGTGCAAAGGGCCTTGTAAACAATTACATGTTAATGCATTATGGTCATTTCCTGGTAAATATACCTTTTTCCAGCAGCAGTTATCGTGTAAGAGAAGAAAACATTTGTAGTTACTCAGTTATTACCATGTTATTACATTGTTATCTACACCTTATAATCTAAAGTGCAACTGAATAGACTCCACATGTCCTTGTTCGATTGTAAAGACAGTATTCATAAAACCTACATAATGTTTCAAAATCTAAAATGCTATATATTGTGCCAAACATATAACAAGGTATATAACTATACAGAAAATAAAAAAAATGCAAATTACCTTCAAGTTGGTCTTTAGTAATAACTATCTTGCCTTTTTCCAGCTGTATCACTGTAAAAAACCAAAACAAAAAACCCAGAAAGAGTTATAGAGACAGTAATGCACAACAACTAGCTTTCCAGGGAGCATATAAAACACATTGTATCAAAAAAACAGACTATGGGGGCAGATTCTCAAGGCTATTTATTCCAAATTGTTTTTAGCAATTTTTCTAAAAGGAACTTTTTAAAATAAATAGGAAACAAGATAAGACTACTTACAAGATGCTAAAGTAAATATCTAAGTGCAACATGGTGCCGGCTCTCACTATAACATTGACAGGTTGGTTTATCTAGCCTGTGTTACAGTGAGAGATTAAGTGAAGAGCTACTCCAGAACTCCAGTATTGGAGTAATTGCAATAATACCCATCACTCTTTCAGCCTCAGATGGGTCCACCATAGTCACAGCTTCAGTCTTCTTGGAAGGCCGCCCGACCCCAGCTTTGTTGACGGCTCGCACTCTGAACTGATAGATCCCGCCCTCACGCAGGCCCACCACAGGGAAACGACAGAGCTTGTGGGGGGCGTCATTGCACTGCACCCACTGCCCGGAGCCTATATCCAACCTGTTCACACACAGAGAGAGGGGGACAGGCTTAAATATACATCCAAGGGTTTATTGTATTGAACCAAATAAATAATAACGATAATTAAATGTCACTGTGACAGGGCCTTGTTTTTAAGTAACTTCAATTTAATTGGATTTGTATTGCATGAGAGTCGCTGTTATTTACTTCATCCTAATATTGGACTCTGCTTTCGTCAAGATAAAATGAGATGGTAGTGGTGGGGACCAACCAAGACGTAGTTTCACTGTCATATATGAGCCTTCAGCGGTTTTCCTACACCAGGTAACGTGGATTTCCTATTGGCCTGGTGTGGATGGCTGAAGTATAATGCTGGCTCCAGGGAGCAGGCTATTTCAAATTTGAGTTCCTTTTTTTCATTTCCTTAATTCTTTTATGGTGTTTGCTATCATTCTGAGTGTTTCGGTTGCTCCTACGGTGAGTTATCATTTCTCTCTAAATCTGTCTCACTTTACATGTGGAGCATGCGGAGATGTCCAAGTTGAAAGGTTATCACAAAATGTGAGTGGGATGAGGCGGATCATTCAGCCCCAGCACTTAGTATACTCCAGACCACCTCAATGCCAGGTAATGGCAGATTTAGAGAAAAATAATTGTAATATTGAAGCAACATTCAAATGCAAACACTATAACACAGTAAGCTTTTAAAATAACATCTGACGCTATCTGCTCTTTAATGTTCAGCTTGTCGGGGGGCTCCCTAGTTAAGATCTTCTCTCTACGTTAGCAGGTAGTCTGGAAAAGAGCAAGTTTGGGTGCTGTTTCACAGAGAAAGCCCAGAAAGTGAGCAACATCTGCAGCTGCTCTACGGAGTGCTGAACTGGGCAGGTGACTCATACAGAATACCGCTTCCAGCTCCCAGGATGGGGCCTGATTTCTGGAGAAACTGACTGCAGGGCATTTTGTTGGGTAGTTTATTTTTGATTACTGGAATCTGTTATATCGTGAGACTGCAAAATATACACTGCAGATAATGGTCTAAATCTCACCTGCTGTTGTGGATTAAAGACGTATCTTTCCACTTTTTAATGTATGTAGTGGTGTTACAAACATGATTAACCCTACAGTGCAAGTTGTGTACCTTTTTAAATCACTCGTAAATATTTATTTGAAATCTGACCAGGGTTGAATACTGTAATGCATTGCACATTCGAGTTCAATAATCATCATAGCTAATAAATAGCTTTATTGATTGATAAGAGCATCCCTGCAATATGGTTATTGGAATCAAGTCAGGAATAAAAACAGGATCAAGAACAGGCTAAAGGGCCACCAGAAAACGATGTTCACCAAAATAAATATCTATTTTAATTATCTTTGAACTTACAGTAATAGTAGATCAAAATTAAAGAACTGAAGTAAAAAAAATAGCCGACGGGTGACATTGACAGTGATATTAAGTGTGTTTGACCGTCTTGGAATAGTTTTAAAAAGTGTGCTTTTGATTACCTTACACCTTGTGCTATTGTACCATGGTGACACAAAGACAATACTGCACTTTGTGGACAGGGACTTACTTCAATTTGTCTTTCAATGAAACATGTTTAATACCCCCTTTAACCGCCAAGACACAAATCACTTTATTTTCCACCAATGTGGATCAGCGGTGTGACATTTTTTTTTATTTAAACTGGGTTAAATGAGGCTGGGAGTATCTAGGGCACAATGCCAGCTGCAGAAAGCCTTCCCATTTCTCCGATGATTCTTATTAAGTCTGTCACTTTCTGTTGGATATCAATGCATTTTGTATACCTTTGGCAATATTCCATGCAGAGTCCATTGAATGGAGATTCATAACCATTCACAGACACCTTCAATCGCGTTAATAGTCTCTATTCTATTAGATACACTCTGTGGCACGGGATGAAGGCATTTTAAAATGGTATGTCTAGATAATAAAGTAAGGCAAACATGATTTATAGCAGAATTTCATAATTACAAATTACTGTTTTTAATTTACCGGTATTTCTTTTTTTTTTAAGAATTGAAATGTTGAACAGGCAGGTACCAAAATAAATACAGAATGTGCAATTTAACTTGCTAACTTGCAGTATTGTGAAACACAGGCGCAGACTCTGTGGGTGCTCTGCACCCAAGAGATATAATAAGCAGGTGCTCAGCACTCACCCCATGGCGGTTTTTGTTTTGTGTGATAAAGGTGATTAATGATCTGTCATGTTAAAAACCTTGCCCTGAAATCAAACTTTTAAAAAATGGCTAAAGATCCAGCATAGCACAAATACATTTCTCAGTCCATACCGGTATAGGGTAAGAAAGCAATACATCTTCAGAACCAAAACTTGACCCGTGTAATGTCAGAAAGTGGTCACATTTTGATACAGGTGCAATCAATTGCTATAGTCATTAGGTTTGTAGGAAAATGTTAAGCAAATGCTAAAGTTAATTATACTTTTTTTTTTTTTTTTTGCAAACTTAAACTGGAAACAAAATGTTTACAAAAAACAAGACAAAATGAGAAGTCACTGCAATGTTGCACAAGTAAACAAATTTACAAGACCCAGTGTATTGCATATGATAAATATTTGCATACTATTTTCTTAATGGTGGAAAAAGACCGAAAAAACAACATAACGTACCGGATCTGAATGGGTGTTTCCCTGCTTTCTTAGCGGAAGTTGTTTAGGCATGCTCGAGCAAGCGCAGTTACCTCAAAATAACACTACATCGGTACCGTTCTGTCAAACTGTAGTGTGGACGCTTCACAGTCAGAACTACTGTAGCTGTTCAAAAGCAAAACGATAGAGTCGAGCAAATGATGGAGTTTTATGTGAATTACTTTGATGTGCAGAGGTTAAAGCTTTATCGAGAAGAGTGTTTGGATGCATAACTCAGCAGAAAAATTAAAAAACACCCACTGGCAGAAACAAAAGTCAGCGCCTATGTTGTAAAAATGCATTATGCATTTGAGAGTGTTGAGAGTTCGAGTGTGGAATAACTCGTATTCAGCACTACAGATATTTACATATTTATTTATTCTTGACAGGATAATTTACATAATGAAACAGTTTTATGGCATTTCATTTCACATTTCTTGAAAATTGTTAAAAAAAAGAGGTGAATAAAAAGTTTACAGTAATCTATATTGGCTCTTTCTTCACAGAGATGCATGAGAAATCTCATTACAGATAATCCATATTTCTCAGAGAAGGTAGAATATGCTGGGGACTTTATTAAACATGTCAAACACTCACAAGTGCAAAAACAGTACCGATAAGAACACATAAAATGGGATAAAAGGTAAAAAAGTAAAAAAAAAAATGGAACCCCAGGGTTCCATTACACCCCTCCTTCCTCTACACAATGTAGATGAGTCTAAAAATGTGTCTACATGGTGCCTGAAGTCCATTAGGAAGCTGCCGTACCTGTCAATGAAATACCCCACCACAGGGCTCCCGCCATCTGCACTCGGTGGTTTCCAGGTAAGGAAGACATAATCTTTATTAATGTCACTGCACTCCACGTCCAAAGGGGACCCTGGTGCGCCCGTGACAGCAGCTGCTGCGTCTGTAATGAACAAATCTGTTTAGTGAAAGAAGAGGGCAGGTTGACTCCTTTTGCAAAACTACAGGGTGCCGGAGCTACTGAGCTTGGCTCTGAGAAAGGTGAGGAATTCTCCTCAGTCTGTGAGATGCCTGATATTAACATGAACCCTTTTGTCATCCGTGAAACCACAGCAGGGCAATATAATAATAACAACAAGCAGCAAAGAGATGTCAAGTTAGCTTGCTAATAATGCGAGTAATGATGTACAGCTCATTGTACATTATAAGCCAGAGAAGGGTTAATCAATGCCAGCAGAACCCTGAAATATAATTCTGAAATGCTCTCATTGACGGCAATGTAAAGCTACCTTCAATGTTAAAACCAACACTGTGTTCATCAGCAGTCCCAATCATATCAAGCACAACTTATTCAGAACTCAGCACATGCAAAAATAACCTACAAACCTAATGCAATTCAACTGAAACAGTATTATTAGGCAGTGGAAAACTGGCTGAACCTTTGCAGCTGCTTTAATGCAATGGCTGTCTTCTTGTTAGGAAATTCGCTTCGTACCTCTGACAAAGACATAGGCGCTTTGCTCCTTGACTCCGGTGAGAGTCGGCAGGTGGATGCTGTACAAGCCCTCGTCCTCCTTATAAACCTGAGTTATCGTCAGGGAGGCTGAGCGAGACCCAGTGTGCAGCTGCCTCCGCTGGGACTCCGGGAGTGGAACTCCTGCAAGGCAAAGACAGGCATCTATAAGCAGAGCTTAGCCAATCATTCACCAGCCAATCATTAGCATCTCCAATCCTGGGCAATGCCAAATCCAATTGGGTAGACATGTTCTAGGCAGTGTCAATCCGGCTTGGATCCTTAGTGAAGCTGTGGATTAAACCGAGGTGGGAAATGGTCCAGATCACAAAAACGCACCACTCAGTTCTGAACAATTCAGAACAATTCGAAAGAGGCAGAAACATTAGGGTTTAAGTCAGGATTGAGGAGAGGTGTCACTTCTGACTGCAGCCAGTGCCACTGTCTCTAAAGAATCTGATTAGAAACCTCAGAACTTTCAGATAAACATGGCTAAATGTAAAGCGAACCATAACGAAAGCAAAACATCGAGAAGAGAAATAAATGTGTAAATTAGAAATTTAAAATGTTTACAATAAAGGCACTATTTATCAGTTTCTAATTCCAATAGTGCACTGATTATCAGGCATTGGCTTGGTAGTCGACCTTGTCTGTACAGTAACTCTTACCTTCCTGAAACAGAGAAGAGTAATAGCTAAACAAGGGACTGACCGTCTTTAAACCACAGGAGGGCCCGCTGATATGTCAGCAAATCTGAAGAAAACTTGCAGGAGAGAGTGAGAGATCCTCCCTCTCTTGGGAAGGACGGCTGTAAGGTTTGGTCAAAGTCTGCTTCCATCTCGGAGACTAAAACTGTGAGGAGAGGGAGAGAAATAAGAACAGGAGAGGGCAGGTCAAGCAATGAATGGAAAAGGATATATAAAGATATAGGCTCATTTTAATGGATGAGTCAATGTGCCGTTTCTCAAAATATATAGAAATACAAGTAGTAATAAGATTTCAAACAGTAAAATAACATCTTGCAGAATGGACAGATTGTGAGTGATTGAATGAAAGTGAAAGTGATTAATAGTACTACAGTTTTTTTGTTACACAAAAAGCTGAATCAATATTCTTCAAATTGACATGGAAGCAGATTAGTGGCTATAAAATACCGTATAAAACACATCTACAGGTAACCAGAGCTGTCAGGTTATCACATTTTTAGTTAGATGTGTTATTGAACATTCACCCATTACTATAAAAAATGATGTAGTAATACTAAAAGGGGAGTTTATGACAAGACATGAGAAAGACATCTAGTCAAAACGTTTGTCATAGAATTGCATACATTTCTTTTAGTTTTACATGATTACATACGCAGCTGAAATGCAGTTAAGTGTTTATAAAATATGCCAATGTGTCATTACATATGCAAACATAATAATTTACTGTGTAGTTTATCTGTTTTTACATGAACAGTTAATGCTATTACATATTCTGTACACTTGCAGTTATTACATTTGTAGGCATATGCAGTCAGTATTACATTTGCAAGTTTTATATTACGTTTGCATGTGCTACAATCCATTACAGTAGCGTTGTCAGCACCGTGACTGTGAACAAGAATTGAAGCAGGCAAATGAATTGTGGTAGTCTATAAAATGGAAACTACAAACGATGTAAGCAGCCAAGAACTGTGCCACATTTTCCCATGAAATCCCTAATATTCCTGATAAATGTGGCAATTATTTTCTAACAACAAAGGTATAATTTTGAAGCTTTGACAGGGCACACTTACTTGTGCTTTTTGTGGATTCATATCCTGACTGTACACCTTGATACGCTGAAAAAAAAGAGCAGTTTGAACATAAAGCACCAGTCATATATTCCCTTTTACATACAGTCAACCTTCTTAACAATCAGAATAAATCATTTAGAAATATGTATGCAAGACAGAAGCATTTATTTGTAAGAAATTATTGCATCTTTATTATTATTATTATTTTTTAATAATTTTAATTTAAGGGGTAATTAATTCACTCTTTTGCTCTAATTAGATGCCTGTCCTAAGCAGATGCTGATGTATTCCTAGCAGTTAATAAAAAAAACATAAATCCTGTCAATTATAAAGGCACCTATGACAGCATTTTGATTTAAGGTATCACATCACATATTTGCATGTAAACATAGTCTAAAATAGGGCTGCTATAAAGCAAGGCCTCCACATTGCATATGCACGCAGTTAAACTCTATGAATATTTATAATCTAAATGAAATTGGAAATATATGAAAGCAGGCGAGTATAACCTGAAGGAAAAAAATAATAATTACTAGCATATTCAAAGTTTTTACAACTCCCATAGTCTTCTAAGGCTATACAGAGATTCTATGGCTGTGATTGCTGTTTTTTGCTGGCATGTTGAGGTGGTGAACAACAGAAATCAGCATGATTTTGAATAATGCAGTTCTAATGCTGTGGAAATGTATAGCATCAGCACATTGGGTTTAGTAACGCTATCCCCCTCTCTGTCAGATATTTAAATATTGCAAGGTGGAATAAGATTGCTTACAGTTAACAAGAACAGTAGCGAACGAGAAGGCTTCTCCCAGTTTGTTTGTGGCAACGACTTTGTATTCAGCGGAATCCGCAATTGTACACCTGAAATGGAATTAAAATGGGCTGCAGTAAATGCGCATTTAGTTTTAAGGAATGTTTTGTTAATTACGGTTTTTAATTGTAATCCCTTTTTGTTAATATTGCAGTTCCTGAAACCCTTTTCAACTGTTTAAGAGAGGGTTAATTCGTTATTCAAATTTTTCAAAGCACTGCTTTGCTTTCGAATATGTTTATAAACAATGTTCCATAAGCGTTTGTAATGAATTGGCATCTCAGGCCATTGGCTAGAATGGAAAGGCAGGATGCTAAGCGCAAACCATACAACTAAAGTCTTACCATTCATGGCTTATGGGGACATGTCTTATGGGGAGGTCAGCCTCATCAGCCTCTAGGAGGAGCTATATTACACAGTTCTTAAAATGCATTCCTTAAAACAGTCCTTAACATTTTATGAAGGGGCTCATTGTTATATATTTTTTGTTCATTTGTGTGTCCATGTCGACTGCAACTTATACTTTTAACGGGATTGCATGGACACTACCTTGCAATTTGTGCATATACATTATTTGTCATCACAATATACACTTTTAATGGAATATACAGGACAATACACAGATAATATATGTATCAATATATTTAGCTATATATTCAAATATATTTTTTTACAATATATGAACATGTGCTTAAACAACATAACTTAACACAGCAAAACAGAATATTCAAGTTGAAATACAAAAAGGAAAGCAGATTTGTGCTTTTTGAAGATTGTAAAAGAGAGTAAATATACTTGGAATGGAAATCTTCAACATATTGTAATATACAAACACATATATGACATTATATTTTTCTATACATTGGAATATAAACTTGTTTTTTCATAAGGGTGGATTTAAAGCCAGTAAATCCCTCATCTCTTGCTGTCTCAGCATTTCAAAGCTACAGTGAATGAAACACACGGAAGAGCGTGTTACCTGCTGATCTCTAGTGTGTTGTGGCCAAACCTGCTTTGAATTCTATACTTGCCGGGGTGAGAAGAGCTTTGTAGGAGAACTCCATCCTTGTACCTGTGCAAATACAAACAAGAAGTGTGTCACATTTCAGCATGATGCATATCTATCTTACTCTTTACTTAAACGTGGCTGTGTTATGCAGAAAATATTTTAGGTTGGTTTGGCTTGCAATTTTGTTTGTGAAGGTTGAAGTAAAATGTTTTTAAAGTATAATGTACAGATGTGTGTAACCCTGGTATTTGCATCGGCGCAGCTGTTGTTTGGTGAGAAATCAGTATTGGCTTTTGCATTGGCTGAAACACTATCGTATAACATTAAACCAGCCACAATATTTAACCATTGCTTAAACAGCAGATGTAACTGTAGCCAACATCGTTATAAACATCTTGCAATTATTATCATTAAGCCTATTTATTTTAAGAATGCTTTTCCAAAGTCTGTTTTTATTAATAAAGTTTGATGGGTTTTTTTTTTTAAATGTTTTTAACCTTTTGTGTCTTTGACAGGAAGTCTTATCGCATTACTATCTCTCCTAAAATGCCAATGAGGTCTCCTTATAAATATATTGTTAAATATAAAGTGTGATCTTAAAACAAATGCAGTGTCTTTAAAAAAAAACAAACAAAAAAAAAACACACTGCCTCTATGTGCTCATTTGAGGAAGCTGAAATCTCATGAGATGTTGTTCAATTGAGGCAGATGAGCAAGGTAGCACCTTAAACAATAAGCACAGCTCTTCAAGCAATGCAATTTGTTATATGCACATGTAAGCAGACAGGATTTGACAGCACTGTTACTGAAACTGATAACACACATTGCTACCCCCCGTTGCCTCAGATCTAAATCACTACCCCACTGTGTTTTCTCAGATCATCCTAACATTTTGATGTTGTGTGTTTGTGTGGTTTTTTTTAAAATAACATTTTTAACGTGACACGGTAGGAACGCAGTCAAATAGCCAATCAGTAAACTCTCTGATACGATTATGAGCTGTCTGAGACTATTGACAGGTCAAGTAACCAATAAGAAAATTACATCACACCATGTATCTTTTTTTTATGCAGTCAACAAATTACTCAACTGCTGTGAGTACGTTTGCGGCTTCTGTTTTCCGGGATGTCGGGTAAAAGTGATGGGAATCTCAATGATCTTTTGTCCCAAGAAAATGGATAAATAAATCAATTCATTGACAAAGAACAGTACATTACATGGTCCGCAGCATGGGAGGAAGTAAGTGAGTGTGGATTAAAGACAGACTAAAGTTGCACAATTGCATTCCTCGTTGCTAATGACGATGAAAATGAGACATAAACACTGTAATAGGCAGAAAAAGACCAGTCAACTTTAAAAATAAAAGCTATTTGGTTGACGGAGTGTCAGGTTAATACGCGTCTAGGTTTTTCGTTATTGTTATTTAAGCAGCGCTCAACAAACAGACCCCCTGAAAAAGCAATACCAGCTGGAGGTTGTTGTAAATAATAAATAAACTAACTAAATGTGTTTATGAGTCCGTTTCACAATACTGTCGCTCTGAAGCATGAACTCATCAGACAGGCTACAAACAATATTTGGGAAAGCGAAGCTCACAAGGCCATTTCAATTCCCAGCTGTATCTTGGGAGATGTAGCTGCCATTTTTCATTTTGACAGCGACGAAATCTGAGAACCGTTGCTAGGAGATGTAATCCAACTGCCTCTCATATAAAACACACATAACATGACTGATAGATTTCAAACAAGATAATAGTTCCACCTCACCTTTATTGTTTAGCCTTGTACTTACTTTATCATGCACAGCATCCATAGTTTGCAGAAATAGTTTCATTTATGACCTACAAAATATTTTAAAAGTGTTCTGGTTTACGGTGCTGGTGGGTGGGAATTTATTTTACTGCTTGTTTGCTTAAATCTTGGCACCCCTGATTAGATAACCCTCAGCTCTTCAAATATATACAAAAAATTATGCACACAACTTCTACAAAATCTGGTGGATTTTGTTTTTTCCATTGGTCGCTATCAGAACTAACCTGATGACGGGCGTCTGCCTGAAACGTTGCTTTGTTTTTAACTTTGTTCTTTTTAAATAATAAGTAATAAAGAATGGAAATGTGACCTACAATCTGTTGCTATGGTGTTGCACCTCTGTTTTCATCGATTGTGGGGATATTTGTGAGCCTGGTTTTCTGTACTCACCATTTGATCTCTGGTTTGGGACAGCCCTCAAAGGTGCAGGACAGCTTCACTCCCATTCCTTCCCAGACAGTGTGGTGCCTCAGAGGGAACAGGACCTCAGGAGTGCGTCTCTCCCGCTCCTCAAAAGTCTTCTGCAGCTGCAAAGACTTCTCCTCAGCCTGGACCAAGACAATGCCAGAGAAGTGCTCAAAACGTTCTCAACTCAACACAGAAGCAGAACAACAGAAGCAGAGATGCAATGGCACCTTTACACCCATCGTTCTGTTAAAATCTTTGTTAAAGAGCTTTTCTGATACAAATTGAAGAGAAAACACCAATGCAGTATCACATAGATTCTAAGGGGAAATAATACATCTGTAGCAACTGGGGAGTATATGACTGTGTGTCAGTGTCTTTTACTTATTGTTTATAGGTATTATGAGTAGATCGCTGGTAAATAACCCTTAGATATGCTCTACAGTTAACCTGTGCATCTGGATTTTAAACCTGTGTCCATTGAGACGTCTATAAGATTTAAACTTCCCAACAAGAACAAAACGGGACCCCAGGTGGCCAGATAGTGTGCTTTTACAGAGACCACACTGTGTTTTTGCAAGTTTTTTGCAACCTTAATGTTTAGCCATATACTGTATTTATGACTAAACTCATCAGTAGGAGATACACCAAAATGACAGGATCTCTCATCAAAGGCACTGAAAGGGTTAAGGTGAGTGCACTTCCTCCACCTCTTCTTCTGAAGTGCTCTGGAAAAACAGACTTCAAAGTGTTCCGTGGGCCCTGACTTCACCTACCTTGGAGAATCAGTTATGTCAAAAGCTTTTGTACTTTCATTTTGCCTAGGGTGACTATCAAAGTCCAAGAACTTTCTTAGATACTGAGAATTTGTATGAGGTAACTGAGGTTGGAAATAAGCTGCAGGGAGAGTTTCAATATACCCCACCCCCCTCTCCCCAGCCTTATCGCTCTATCTTTTTAAACCATTATCAATTTTGTTACTTTCCAGGGGGAAAAAATAATCTTTTTTAAATGACTTAACAATTTTAGTGAAATGTGCGCATATATTTTTGCAGCAGTTCTGAATGCTTTAAATAATGTTCTTAAACACCATGTAACAAGTGTGATGTTGTGTGTGGCTAGTTGTTTTCGCGGCCTCTCTGACTCACCCTTTTACGCCATGCGTTGTGGTCGGCCCTGACTCTCAAGACTTTGTTAGACTCTATCACTTCAACTTCCAGCTTCTCCATCTCGTTGCCAAACAGTGTCCTCTTCTCCATCTCCAGCTGCTCCTCCGTGACAGCAATCTGGTTTTCCACCGCCCTATGGAGATTTTAATGAAGATTACATAATTAAAACGCAATTTCATAATGACAGCCCCCAACGTGTCTTTTAAAAACAGCCATGTTGGAAATCTCTCAATGTCTGGTGGTCAGTGGTTATCAGATAAAGAGGATGTACTTATTGCTGTAGTTGAATACATTACCTGTACTTACCTGCATTGTGTCAGAGAAGGGCCCCCACTTAATATCAGGACAGCCCACACTTACATCCATAAATATAAAAAATATAACATTTATTTTCTTCAGTCACTACATGGTGCTCATTTTGCTGCAATAACGGTCTAGATTACCCACATCATGCTGGATTGCACCCAATCCTCCCTGAGTACGCTCTGAACCCGAGTCAATGAGGTGGGCAGGGGAGTCTGGCAGGGTGCAGGCAAAGGAAAAGACTCTTTATGTTAATGTCACAAACAGTAAGCCCATGGCAGTAGCCCATGCTGAATCGAGAGGGGGGGAAATAATTCTGCAGGAAATTGAAAAGGAAGGTTAACCTTTCAGTAATGAGCTTGCATTCTCAATCTCTGGTGTCAGATAATGTGCTGCTGATGCAGGGGAAGAATACATTCCAATAATATAAACCATACGACACATTTATCTAACAGTACATTTCAGGATGTGTATACATTTGAATCAGGGTTATAAATGGGGCTCTGTATTGGAAATTCCTGGTGACTTTTTTAAATCATTTGCGAGATGATCCATCTTGAACTGACAGGCCATAGCGTTTATATTCATAATTTCATCCAATCTGGATCACGACCAGAGGGTTTAAAGGGTAGCAAAGCAACACATTTATTGCTGGCCCACTGTGGAGATAATCTGAAACCGAAAGGAAATGATCAGGGAAGGTAGAGCCTGTCTGCTGCAGATCACAACAGAAGATAAATCCAATAAAGCATTTTACAGCTTATAATATGGATGAGGGCAATACATCGTTGAGAATGTATTATTTCATTTGTAAAGTTCTGACTGGGGTCAGGCTATATAAAAGAACGATTTGTTTGAGTGTCAGCACTTCCCTTAAAGAACAAATGCCAGCATGCCATTTTGAAAGTGAATACAGTATTGCCCTAAAGAAACCCATTAGGAGACCCCATTACCAGAAATGGCTTTAACATTACACAGTGGTCCATAGATAATAACTGCAATGGACGACCAGTGTGTATTGTAGGCTGGCATTGATACAGTTCGGCAGATCTGAAAATGCTACCCTTATTCCTTAGTACAGAATCACAGCATTTTGTAACCTCTCATAACCTTTTTCTTAAATAATGTCTTAAACCCAATCAGTCATTTGGCGAAGCATGCTGTCCACACACTCTACGTGATGTTTGTTTTTCAAACTCTACCGTGCCATTTCATCTAAACAGGATTTGTAATATCAAGGAAATGAATGGCAGAATTAGTCCACTGGTTATATAATTTCGGGTGAGCATGTGGGTTATGAGAGATGGCGAGTGGGATTGGGTTGGTGTTTGTATTTATTTGTTATTATTTAAAAAGCAGGTATTATTATTATTATTATTTATTTCTTAGCAGACGCCCTTATCCAGGGCGACTTACAATTGTTACAAGATATCACATTATACATTATTTCACATTATACAGATACCACATTATTTTTACATACAATTACCCATTTATACAGCTGGGTTTTTACTGGAGCAATCTAGGTAAAGTACCTTGCTCAAGGGTACAGCAGCAGTGTCCCCCACTGGGGATTGAACCCACAACCCTCCGGTCATGATCTCTGATCAATTGCCATTGCTGCTGCTGCTGCTATAGGCGGTGGCTCATTATGGATTCTCCCGGAAGTGTTCACCTGGAAGCTCCTTGAGTTGTGATTGGATGAGACTTATGAGTGAATGGTACTGAATGGAACTCTCAAATTGCAATGGCAGGGTGTCAGTAGAGGTTTAATTAGCTTAGATCTATTGATATAATGTATCTAATATGTGGTCTAACCCCAGCATGTTAGTACAACACAGGGTCAGTTGGAGAGAACATAGTGTTACACTAATATTTTAATGTAATATGTGTGCATCTTTCCAGTTAAGAAACCTTTTCTATTGAAGGTGAGGGGGTCTTGCCAAATATTTGACAATTGTTAGCAATGCAGATATTCAGAATAATGGAAATTTCACCCTGGGACGCCCAGACCTTGATCATAGTCCAGAACATATGGAGGAAATTACTGATGCCCCCGTGCAGATTAGAATCAACTTGTAGAGGTTCTTAAGTCTTAAAATATGCAAACTGGCCGGCACCCAGTCACACCTGTGAATGTTTTTAAATTGGATCAGCCCCCTATGAATTTCAATTGATAATTTAATGTGGCCGATGGTGTTGCAATTTTCCTGATTGAATTTAGTTTCGAGATCTGCCTCAACTGGTTTTATATCTTTTTTTTTTTTTTACCCAAATCCAACAGTAAGTATGAATTAAAGGAGCTCTGTACAGCTTTCCGAAGCTCTTTGCTAAATGAATAACTGGATAACAAGGTTATTCCTTGTTACTGATTCATAGCTTATTACATTAGTAAAGGGGAATGCATAGATCTTTACAAGCAACACTGAGTGAGAGCCAGCAAGTCAGTATTAAAAAGAATACTATATTCTTTATTGACAAAAAATACTGACACTTTCTTTGTTTATTAATGGTTAACAACTATGTTATTAATGCTGAGTATCCTTTTTATAAAGCAACAAAAACGGTATAATATTGGGGCTCTGGGCTCATCAAGCTAGTTAGTCATTTATATCTAAAAAATTCTGATGTGCTGTACTCTAATTAAACCAGAAATACACCTTAAAGGAGTTTAAAACCTTGACACATAAAATTTCAGATCTTCATTACTGTTTGAAGTTGTAGCTGACAAAGAAAATCCATAAACCTGACCTGTTATGCACTTGCATTTGTATATAGATCTAAAATGTAGTACTGTAGTTTGGAAAGAAATAGCAATTTTAAAAATTGTTTTTCTGATTGCTTTACTGTTTTACTTCCTAGGTAATTCCACCTCAGTTTTGTCTTTGGGGTCAAAGCATGTTACTCACGTCAGTCAATTGGAAATATATATATATATATATATATATATATATATATATATATATATATATATATATATACTGTATATATATATACAATTGTTTAATGACAGGAAAGAAGGCATTGAAAGCATAGGCCTAACCCTAACCCTAACTCTAACCCAAAACTGCAGATTTAAGACCTACAGTATACAGAGACTGGAAGTGTATGGCAGCTAAATTTGTTAGCCACAACCAATATAAGGGCATTGAGACGCTAGTTTGATACCTCCATTTTTTCGTTTCATTGTCTTTATCTTCATGTTTGTTTAATGAGTTGACCAGCGTGTAACAGAACCCTTATTGTTCTACCATCTTACTTTCAGCTAGAGCTTTTTTTTCCCATTCACATTTTGCATTGTTTCTTCTCTGTAATAATATTTTTCTTTATGTTGTTTCCAAATAGTCCTACAAACAAGAGTGTGTCAGATTTTAACAACCTATTTTATTTTCTATAACTGCATTGCCATCATAAAAAGATAACTGAGCCATGACAGACAAGAGGCAATTTTTTGCTCGTAGTCCCACAAGATATGCATCCACAATTAGATCTGCTGTTCCACAACAATTTAGCTCCAGATATATGACAGTTTTCTCCTTTCCTACCAGCACAGGGGGTCCGTATCCCTTCAGTTGTTGATCAAAGATCCCAGAAGACACCATTAGTTTAGAATTATATTCTAGACAGCATTGTATTGCTTTTGCAACAAACAAAAATATCCTTTAGACGCTTGAACAAACTTGAGCATTCAGGACCAAACTGCTTCCTCCCACTCTCACATTTTTATAAAGATTTTAAATAAATAAAAACACGCTTTAATGTAGCTTTAGGAAGCATTGTCGTTAGCCTGAAAGCCTACGGGGATGCAAGTCTGTTATGTATTTTCCATCTTAAAGAGCCCAAATTAAGATGCAAAGCAGGCTGTGTAAAAGAGCAGGACACAGTTTCTGTCTCTGTTAGATTGAGAGACGACACAAACAACATTTTAAAACACTTTTAATGTGGTAGGGCACCAGGAATGGGAGACTGAATAATTCAAGTCTTTTATTTCCATTTTATATAATGTATGTTTCATTTCATGAGCTCCCCTGGGGGGATGGGCCCTTGACAAATGTTACTATTGTCCACCCCTGTAAAGATCAGCTTAGTAGAAAACATTACAGTGATCTAAACTATTGTGTTCACTTTGTATATCTGTTTCAGTCATAACATCCTGGTGATTTTTTAATGCTGAGAAGTACCCCCGAGGCCTCAAAACAGCTCAAATGTGCCATGTCTCCAAGTGCAGCTGGTACACCAGAGTGTAACCATTAACATGCCCCCCCTGCAACAACCTGACTCTTGTTTGTGTAAGAAATACGTGAGCAAGAAATTCCAGAGGGAGTTCTGGTAGTGCAGCTGTGCTGAGAGAGAAGAAGCATGTCTACGATTATAGGGATGCTTTAACTTCTGCGGTTTCATAGTCATCAGGTTGTGATGATTGAACCAGAAAGTGAAATACAACGTTTTTCTAAACAACAAGAAGAATACTCTAGTCAAGCTTACTGTGTTCTTTCATACCTGTACCAAGTGGCTCTTTAAATCCAGCTATGCTTATAGTGTCTTTGCTAGGGTTTCAGCTGTCCAATAGAACATGGATATCAATGCTCTGCAACTACAGTGCTAACAAATGCATAGAATTGCACTGGTTTTCCCATAAACTTGCATTAAACTACCTCTCTGTTTGCATCTATTTCCATCATATAGAGATAGCAGTTTCACTTTTTTTTTTTACTTCTTCATATTTATTTTATTCATATCACATACCAGGATTTCTTAGCAGCTGCAGAGTCAAGGTTCAGGAATTCTTTCACAGACAGAACTTCAGGGGACACAAAAGGAAAGGAGTCCTGGCCAACAACATCTTCCTCACTGTAACGTTCAGATACAAGAACATCAATTATTCATCCGGAACTTCACATGTCAGTCAGAAAAACCATAAGAAACTAAGCAGACAGACATTTTAACATTTCCCTTATAAAAGTTTCCCACTGTATTTTTGCATGGTTTTATCATGCTTTACACATGGTTATACTATGCATTTACCATAGTCTGCCCTGATTTGCCATGTTTAATGATATGCTTTACCATACCTCGCTATTCTTTACGATGCTGACCTATGCTTTACCATGCTTTCACTGTGCTTTATTACACTTTGCTGTGCTTTTACTATGGTAAGCTTTTATAAGGGCAGTGTTACATTAGTTTTACTGATAAAGGCATTAGGCAAAACGTTTATCTACTAAAACATTTTCTTATACTTTACAGATGAATAGTATTTTGATTGGGTCCATTTGACCACATTTAGAGTGGAGGTTGAGATACTGTGAGGTCTTTGGTTCCCATATATCCACAACACAAAAGCTCCTGATGCAGGTTACTGGAGATGCAATTATAATCCAGTGTGTTACTGGGTTAACAGTAATATATTGAAGACTGGTGAACTAAATAACAGGTAAGATTTATGGAGCTAAGTGGTTACCAAGTTTTTATTATTATTATTATTATTATTATTATTATTATTATTATTATTATTATTAATAATAATAATACACAATAAACTAAACACATACATACATACCAGTACATAATTACAGCTGATGATAACAACAGACATATTCCAAAAGGTTATTATTTAAAAAGTGCTGGAAAGTAGGGGGCAAAATGAATTAGCACAGATTAGAGATGCAGATTCAAACTCTGTCCTGACTGACATGAATTGTGCGAGCACTGCCATGAAAAATGTAAGAGGAAACTTGTCCCTGCATTTTGAAAGCCGCTTGTATTTTGATTTATTGTGTCCATGAAAGTGATTGTGCAGTGTCATTGCGTATGATGAGTTTTTGCCTACAGCCTGCTTGCCTCTGCAAATATAAGGTCTGCCCCTTTTTCTACCCATCATTTTGTGGCACCAAACCTCTCAGTATTATCATGTGGATGATGAGGCAGATACCCTGTTTGACTCATGTGTCTTTTTACAGTGAAAGTCTCCATCTTTATTTTTCAACACAATGAGAGAATTAATCCGATTCTGATGTATTTCATCCAAATGAAAACAAATGGCAGAAGAGACATTGATCTTGTCATAACATTTACAACACAATAGAAGCTGTAGGATCCCAGCTTTGGGGAAGAAGAGAGATGGCTGTGAATGTTTTTTTTTTTTATTTTACACTTTGCTCTTAGCTTTTTTTTTTTGTTCAAGTTAAATGCACTGTGCACATACACACGAAAAGGACTGATTTGTCAGTGAATATTTCAATACACTTTCTTGGAGATTCGGTTTCTACAGCTTCTGCCAGCATGTAATTCTTCACTATTGCGTGGTGCCTCTTATTAAAGGTCAAGTCGAACTAGCAGAGTTGAGAATAACCACTGTATATGGATTTGTAGGACAGACACCATGAAATTAAACAGAATTGTTCACATGGGGAATGGGGAATGGAGGGTGTCAGTATTTATTATAATGTGCTGGAACTCTCTTTTATGCTGTCAACAGAGGCTCAGTTTTAATAATGAACATTTAAGGAATTAGATTAGTCTTCATTAAGAGTCGTCTACCTAAAACAAACTGTGTGACTGTGCCGCCAGCTGAGGGACTGTTAATAATATGCCCTTGTACACTGTTTTGTTTCATAGGCACGTTTTAATGGCGCAATGTAAAAATGACACGATCCTTTCTGGATGACAGGCTTAATTACCTTGACTTAAATTTCTTCTTTGTAGTCTTTGAAGCTGTTCTCAGGCTCTGAAACCTTTGATCAGTGTGCTCTTCTTGGCTGCGGAAAACCAGCGTTTTCGTGGCCATAGCAAAGCTGTACCTTCTGAAATAATAATACATAAAATAGAACACTCTGTCTCAGGATCCATTAAATGAAATGTGGTTACAATGGTCGTGAGCCATTGAGCAAGCAACCAATCAGTTCAGGTCTATTATCCACAACACTCTCAGGTTCAGATCATGAATTTAACTGGAAACTTAACAGAACCAAATGAACCACTTTAATAGTTTTGTAGATTGTATCATTGCAATTTCTTGCTTTATTTTAATACCATGGCCATACATGCAAATAGGACCGCTAATGTAATCTCCAGGTAAGCATGAGACAATCTAATACAAACTCTACATTTTCTAAACAAATTACTGCATTAATGACATACATTGTGTAGATCACACATACTACACCTGTCAGAACACTGTCAATAATAGGGTGTACAGTTATGGCCAAAAGTTTGGCATCACCCAGTATTTTAGGATTGAGACACCATTTAAAATATATATATATATATTATTTAACATCAAGTAATCAAAGAAACTGCAAATGATACAGCAAAAGTCTACCGGAAGCCATAGTAGTAGTACAGTATTTCATGCTAGAACATTGTCACATTTTTCAATTTTTGCCAGTTTTTTCATTAAGTATATGGGGAAACTACAAAGCGGGGTGTAATTCAATATGTTAACATTATTCAGCAAGTTTCATTCTGAAGCAAAATTTGTTGATTCTATAGGGTAATGCAAAACTTTTGGCCAAAGCTGTAGGTCACTACTGAAAAGTTGTTGTTTCACTACATACAATAATAATAATTAGATTACTACTACTACTACTACGACTACTACTAATAATAATAATAAGAAGAAGAAGAAGAAGAAGAAGAAGAAGAAGAAGAAGAAGAAGAAGAAGAAGAAGAAGAAAACCTTAACAGCATTTGTAGATATTAAAGGAGTAGACATAACACATGATCTATATGTATTTATACACCTTCAATTCTATAGAGTTGGTTTGATTCAGTTCTATTATGGCAATAACTTACTAACTGAAGTACATGTTCTGTAGCTGTTTAAAAAAATTAAGTAAAAATAAAATATGCTGTGCTGTACTTACAGAAAGTAATGTGTGAAATCCCAGGGAGAGGAGAATACACAGAGAACTCGGTGTCCTCAGGACTGACAAAGGACAAAGCACCTCAGCAGCCAACTCTCACAGCTGATGACATCAAGCACAGAAAACCTTCACAAGAAGAATGTGCCTCATGCAATGGATCCGTCTCAAGGTGGTAAATATAGCTTCTCCCTGAACAGTGAAACACAAATACAGGCAAACAACGCTTCCACATAGTTGAAAGTCTGCCATTCATTTAGGGTACCAGTGTACTGCCCTGGCTAAGCCCTAGCAGAACCATTAGCAGACCTGGCTGTATGGCTATGGCCACACAATGGATAGTGGTCCATTAGGATGTAAAAATATAACAATTCTACCACCAGTAGTGCCACTGTATTGACACTGACTTGAAAATCATTTGATAAGGGTATATATGTAGTTCTGTCAAAACTCTGTTATTTATGGTGCTGAATATGACAAAACTGTCATGTCTTGAATTACATACACGTCCCATTGTGTATTGCAATCCCATAAATAAAATATATAGGAATATTCAAAATATCTTACAATATATACTGAAACCTTATCACTGTATACATATAAAAAAGCATAGAAGAAATAACAACTGAATGAGATGTGTAATGCTGGAATTCCAGGAGAAAAAATGTCAGCATTGTGACTTCAATGAAAATGCTTTAATCACTATTATATCATACATCTGTGCCTGTTCTTTTTCACTGAGAAATGTGACGCTTCATTAATACCTTCTGTCTGTCAAACTTCCCTTTCTAATTTTAAACACTACCACACTGAAAGAAAGAAAATACGAAAATCCAACAAAAGGATGTGATTTGAGATCAATGCATGGGATCACTCTCTCTTCTCACTCTCCTACTGAAACACTAAGGAGACTGTTAAAATCAAGCAAATGCACATTTTCTTAGAGGAATAAAACACTGTTTATTTTATAAGGTGCTGTTTTAACTGTTAACAACTAACTTACTGACCTTAACAAATGTGACATGTGTTAGCAGTTCATATACTATCTTAACTTAGTTCTAAAATATAAATAAATAAAACCTCATTAAATGCACTAAACATCAATCTTGTGCCTAAAGACAAATGCAACCTCATTTCATGACCTTGGGATTGGCTTGGGAGTTGATCCCAAAGTAGGTATCTGTTGTTTGCTGAACAGTTTTAGCCATCCTTTTTTAAGTTTATAAATAGGTTACTCTTCCCCTGTGTTCTGTTTGGTTCTTCGCTTGAATTTTATGTGTCAATTTGGACCTATTCATTTGTTGCAGTTCCACCTCAACCCAATGGACTAGCAGGAATCAGAGCATGCGGCCTTACCCAGGATTCAACAAGTCCACAGCATCTGTAATGTTGTATCTGAAATGTAAGCCTTTTCCAAAACAAAGAGGAATTTTCTCGGCACAATAAATGCAGGAACACAACAACACAAATAATAATAGGTAATGGATTAAAAGCCTTTACCTTACACACAAACTAATCAAACATATTAACAGTAGTGCATTATTTTGAACACACCCCTTTTTTTAGAGTAGCAGGGCTACTGGCTTTAACGTATTGTTGGAAGACAGTAGCTGTATAGTTTATTTTTACATCTTAACTATCCACACCTGCTGCTGATATCAGTAACCCTGAAACAATGCTGGCTGGACTACAGTCC
Source organism: Acipenser ruthenus (assembly GCF_902713425.1). NCBI lineage: Eukaryota > Metazoa > Chordata > Actinopteri > Acipenseriformes > Acipenseridae > Acipenser > Acipenser ruthenus. Next base: position 4,922,448 of record NC_081213.1, read on the forward strand.
CTGTGCTTCTCATATATCAGCTGTGACATCTCGCTAAGAATAATACATGTAGTCATGGCATATAGATCTGTTAGTGATCCTTGCCATTCCCTGCTGTTACAAAGGAGCAAAGCTGCATCCCAGGATATATGTTGCACCCTTCATACACTCATACTAAAGCTTCTCTTACAAAACAGGCAAATAACAGCATGCAGTACAAAGCTATCTTGCTGTAGGATTACTTTCTGAGCATCAGGCGTAAGAGTACTAATATGCATGACCTGAATGTTTGGTTTGGTGGCAGGATACGTGAACCCCAGTGCAAAAGTGAGAGAGGCAGTCTGGAGAAAAGTTCTAAATGCAATAGGCAATAAAAATATGTTTTTTTACACTATGATACGTTTGCCTTAAATACGATTTTGCCATTATGATGTCTCCGAATATACAGTAAATCATGGGGTTTCATTATTTTTTTTTATACTGTGCAGATGCCTACATATTACATTCACTTATTTGTCATCTCTTCTTCCTCACTACCACTGTCATCATCACAGTTATTGTTGTTAAATTTGGGGCTAAATGCAATATGTTCTAGACTGATGCATGTGTCATTATGTGTGTGTGTGTGTGTGTGTGTGTGTGTGTGTGTGTGTGTGTGTGTATGTATATATATATATATATATATAATATAATATAATATCACTGTTGTTGGCTTTCATTAGGACTCTGTATATCTAGTGATACACAGGCGACCATCCATTTTCATGTATACAAGGTCACAAAGACTACCATTGACAACAGCAACTGATTGGGTCGAAGACAGACTCACAGTGGAAGAAATTACTGAACATTAAAAAAGAAAGACTTATAGCTAGAAGACGCATCAATTTAACTTGGAGAACACTGTCATGCTCACTAATATGAAAGCCTTTATTCCATCTCAGATTTGAATCACAATACTGTTATCTCCTTAAACACTTGATCTGTCCTATCAATGATATAGTTTGGGAAGAAGTTTATGTTCCAGAGATACAGTTTTACTGTCATCAGTATATATACCAAGATAGTAAAGGGAGAATCTGGTCAATATATGTTTTGACAGTATGAAACATGCATTGAATATTAAAAAAAATGATTTACATAACACATAGCATATGTAAGTGAATGTATCATGATAATACATAGCTCTGCAGTTAAGAATTGACTACAAACAACTCTGCTGTTATGTACTTATGCTTACAGGATTGTTTTAATCTTGAATACAACCTTAATCTTATATGAATACAATACATGGCTGATTTCCTTTGACAGTGTCTCTTTGGTGTTTATTGTACAGTAGGTGCTGACAGATGATTTGGGAGGACCTACATAAACACTTTCTACAATGTCAATGAGTGCACCTGCATCAAAAAGTGTGCTTGAAAAACTACTAACATGCATTGATAAATGACTATTGTCCTGTGACTTCACAGAGCTTTTTGAATGAGGAGAATAGTGAGCAGCCCTTTTTTGGAGCCCCGCAGAAGCCAATTTCATTTCTATTAAACCCAAAATGGAATGCTATGACAAGCTCTCTGCTGCGTGACAGTTTCATTCAATAAAACGGATTTTCATCTACAAAAGAAATGATAGATTCATATCCACAGTGCATACAGCGCTTCTTTTCTACAGGAAAAAGCATTGTTCAGTTTGTATAAACTGATTGGAGGATCTTGCTCTGCATGAAGAAAATCAGTTTGAGTTGTTCTTCTTTCTTTGATGGTTTTGAAAGGTTTGCAATATCAATTGAAGATTGCAAATGCGTAATACTCGAGTGGAAACACTGGACAATAAAAAAGGAAATTAAAGAAGAACATCATGGTCAGGTATCAATGAAGCAAAGCGTTGGCTCGGGCTGGGAACTCACTTTTAATCAGTCAATTAAATCAAGCTTATTAAGTGTTGATAACCAGGCAATTGTCAATTGAAATAGCAGTACCTCATCACTAACAATGTAATTACTTGACCAGTGATTGTCAGGGAAAGGATTCAAATCTTACCTGATCCATTACCTCCCTGCCACCTCCTCCTCCCCAGCATCCACTTGTTTTTTGGCTTCGTCTAAGGGGGTGGGAAGCTATCCTGGCCCCTGCCCATGGCTTCACTACAGTCAGCCTCTCCACTTACCAGCGAAAAAATGTATGGGCAGCGGCCAAAATTATGTTATATATTAAATGTGTTATCCTAGAATGTATAATATGCATAAAAGTGTTATCGTGTCTAATCTGTAATAAATATTTTATTATATTTTTTGAGACTTTTCTGGTGTTGTTTAACATGCCTTATTAAAGCAGTGTTAGATGCATTCCTGTCAGATGCAGGGAAGCAGTGTAGAGTAGTTGTTAGGGCTCTGGACTCTTGAACGGAGGGTCGCGGGTTCAATCCCAGGTGGGGGACACTGCTGCTGTACCCTTGAGCAAGGTACTTTACCTAGATTGCTCCAGTAAAAACCCAACTGTATAAATGGGTAATTGTATGTAAAAATAATTTGTAAAAAATAATGTAATTATTTGTAGAAATAATGTGATATCTTGTAACAATTGTATGTTGCCCTGGATAAAGGTGTCTGCTAAGAAATCAATTTTCAGTGTAGTAGTTTGTTAAAGGTCCTTCTATAACATCTTTCAGTAAAGTACGCTGGAATTATAATGAAACCCCAAATTGAAAAAGAAACTTACAAGGTCAGTGATATAAGGTGTTATATTTTTATTGACACAGAGAGTAAATAGCATCACACAGCATTACAATAATACTCTGAACGTAAGAAAATAATCATGTCTTTACTTCAACGTCTATGCTAAACAGAAACAAAGACAAATTAACATTGGAAGCCAGCGTAAATTAAAACTGTGTTAATTGCTTGTTTAAATGGCTTAAAAGAAACATGTTAAAATCTATTGGTACCATTTATCTTTGTTATAAAAGTGTTGCCTGGAACTGTCTGGGTTGACACTGTATTAGTTGCACACCTTTCCAGGTAAGTGCTGATTCACTGCTTATATTTCAGAAAGAATGAGTTTTACATATTTAATGGTACATGTGTACTTACACATACTTACAATGTTATTATGCATAGTTACAATATATGTACCCTGTACATGTTTTTGCACAATCTAATCTAACCCTTTTCTGATACAATTGTGTAATCGCATGTATTGTGCAAAACGATCTGCATATCAAGTACATTGTAACTCTGCATAATAATGTAATTATGTGGAAGTACACATGTAATTACTAAGTAACTGTTAATTTATAATGAAGCAGTAAGGCACGAGAGGGCATGGGGTTGTGCTGGATATTGTCACTTCTTGGTACGTTGAATATCCAGCAGAACCCAAGCTCTCTCGTACCTTACTGCTTTTGCAAAACTGATATATAAACGTTTTATAAAAAAAAAAAGAATGGAGAAATCTATATAGTTTCTAAAGATTTATTTTGAGGTATAACCTTCCACAACAGAAAATAGTCCCTATGAACTAAAAATAATATTCAAGTAAAACATTCTGGTTTTTGTAGTTTCAGTAATTTAATAAAGACTTTAAATTAAACTATAAAAATCTTGCTTGGATGCGTTTCATTTCATTGTTCTGACTTGAAATAACTATAAAAAATAAGCTTGCTCAGTAGTACAGCATATCTGTGAGCCCCTCCTGCATATTCTACGTAACATTGTTGCTAGGTTATTCTCTCCCACTGGCTCTAGTTACAGAAAATGACTGGTATGTACTACAAATAAAATACCAAAACAGCGTCTTGTTTAAAATAGCAAACTGATTCGTAGTACAAATTAATATAAACTGGAAGATACGACAATATTTTGACAGATGCTTTCTTTGATTTTCGTGGCGCAGTGATACGAGGTTAGCACAGGTGCAGTGATTTGCCTTTGTTCCTAAGTAGTTCCTAATCGTGACATTGTGTGGATATTGTAACTGCTTGGAACCCTGACGGACCATTCAGCATGCAGCATTCTAACAATCCGTTTTATAATGTAGTTTTGATTTCTAGGAACACTTCAGTATAATGTATTGTATTTTTTACATGATTATTTATTATGTGTTTTGTATTCCAGCAGGCTGCTATTGTCTTTTAGTCCACATTTATATACTGTTTATATATTGTTTGCTATTAATAGAACACTAAATATTTTGTGGGTTATAATGATAATCGTATAACAATGTGTTTGTACTACACATAGTGTAAAGAAAATAAAGTGTCAATTTTAAGATTAATGCCAACAATCTAATTAAACCTTGAGCTTTGTTTGTTTAAGTCTATTATGTGCTTAACAACAATTCACTTACCCAATAACATATATATTGAGAAAAAAGTAGTCTTCATTTCCATTACTATAGACAGATGTTTAAAAAAATAATAATTTATTTTGCTGAAATGATATTGTTAAAGATTTCAGAATCAAAGTTTAAGATTCAAGCAGTACTTCATTGAGACTGTTCTCAATGTCTGTTTCCCCTGTACCCTCCCACACACATACATACAATTACAGTACAAAGTGAAAAATAAAAAAGTTATATACATATAAATATACAATTGCTTGTTATGCACAGAACCGTCCACAGCACACAATGTACATGGATAAAGAAAGCAGAAGTAAATGTACTGTACATTAGTTAAAAATATATATCTCTTGTTTCACACATGCAGGGTTTTCAATAGTTAGCCATTGATAAGACAAAGATCAAACTTTTATTATTTTCTTCCAAACTTCAAAACGCTGAGAGTAAAACTGTAAGTCAAGGACTACGTTTCTTATATAATAGCCTTATGTTATAATTATTTTAAACCATTATAATCATTTTAGAATAAATTTATAGCTACAATCTAAAGCTGAGGGAACACAGAGCCACTTTTTCGGGAACAGTGGCTTGAAACCTGGTTCCAGGAGACCGAGTTTGAGGCAACTTTGTCGTATCAAACCCCAAGTCTCCCCTGGTGTGCCATGCAGTGGACTGAAACCTAGTCTCCTGAAACCTAGTTCCAAGCCACAAAGTGGTTTTGTGTTCTCAGCTCAAGACAAAACACTTCAGTGCAATAAAAAAAAATAGGGATGGGATCTATAAATCTTGATTGCATAATATAAAATATAATGTGTATGAACACATTTTAGAAATCACTGTTCGTATAAAACAATACTGTACATAATTCTAAGCAATCAGGATGTATATATATTTTATACGGATATTAAGCTGAAAACAAATCAAGCATTACAGACAAAAGTCAAGGTCTTTTCCACCTTCACCTTGCTCTTATCTGTTCAATAGTCAATGGCACTCTTCATATAAATTTTCTTCAAGATATGTATTATATTACCCGTTTCAAATTACCGTGACTTTACTTCATTGTTGATTCAGCCTATATCCTCCTTGATAAACTGCAGATAGATTATTTGGATTTATTTACAGCCCTGGGAAATCACTCTGAACGTCATTAACCACCTATTTTGCTGGGTAATCCTGAATCATGAATAGCTGATTGATACAAGCAAGAGAGATTCCCCAGAGCTGTAAAATGCTCCAATGAAAATCTGCTGTAACTTGGAGGAGCAAAGGTTGATGAAAAAGACTGTAGGTACATCCTGTAGAAAGCTGTGCTTTATTCATTTATCACCTCTTTCTATACATTTAATATAGCATTTTCCAGTTGGGAGTGTCCCATTGGTTTAGGGTATTCTGTCCGTTAGGTTTTGCAGCTATTTGGTTTGCGTTGAAAGTTGTCTCACTTTTTTCTCGTCTCAGCTTATCAAAGCCTGTAAACTGGAACTGCAGTTCCTGAGCCCTCTCTTCAACTGAGCCCTAAATCATTAAAAAAAAGCTTTAAAACAGCATTTTTTTACATTTGAATTTGTAAATCCCAGCCTTTGAGAAATAGTCCCTCATCTTTAGTCTCTTGAACTGTGCAGAATGGCGGCAAGAGGCCTTCTGCTTCAGGCCTTTCTGAATTTGATGGGAGTAGCATGGTGCTTTCGGGCAGCTTCCAGATTTCCATATCATTCACAAAACAATTCAAGCCTGTCTCAGGCTGTCTCGGCGTGGTTTTGAGATAATCTTGGAATTGGGAGCAAGACGAGGGGTTGTTTGGCAGCTCCTCATCTTTGTAAAGTTGTTGAACATCAACAGCTTGTGCCAGCCATGAAGTCTGATCACTGACTCTGTCTCCAGAAAGCAAAGCAGCTCCTCCCCGATCATTCTGGAGATTTAATTTTGAAGGGGCTTCGTCACTTTGCTCTTCAAACTTCCAAGAAAACAGGTCTGGCATCTGCAAGAGGCCATTTTTTCGCTCAGTCCTAATTACCAGTGGCCCTGTTTCATTAGTATTGATAGCGCCCCATGCATTGTTCAATGTGAAAGACGCACATGATCCATCTTCTTGTTTTCCAGCAGCAAAGATATCACAGTCTCTGTTACCTCCTTTGGTTTCATTGCCTCTTAGCTGCTTGTCTCTCAACACCAATTCAGATGCTCCAAGATTACTGGGATTCACGGATTGTGACTGCAAGACGTAGTTACCTCTGGAATCCTCAGACAAGACTTCCACAACTTCGCCGTAGGATGTGCCTGATGATTCTGTGCTCTGCTGACTTCTCAGCAACGGCTGGGTGTCCAAGTTTTGGGAGGCATATGTAGAATGTTGTTTGGGAGCTGTCTGAGGGGCATAGCTTCCTTTTGGCGTTGCTATGTTCACCAGTTCTTTGGGTTCTTTACAGCGAACAATAACACAAACGACATTGGCATCTGGTTCCGTTGGTACTAACAAAGTTGAGAGTATTGTTTGAGGCTTGAGCAAGGCTTCCTGTTTAAAAGAGATAACAGGCATTAAATGAGATTTCTCTTATTTACAAAGGAATTGCTTAAGGTTTGTAAAAAAGAAAGTATAATGTCTCTGAATAATAAATGTTTACCACAGTAAATACATCTGCACAGTAATTTGGCTTATTATTATTTATTTCTTAGCTGACGCTGTTATCCAGGGCGACTTACAATTATTACAAGATATCACATTATTTTAACATACAATTACCCATTTATACAGTTGGGTTTTTACTGGAGCAATCTAGGTAAAGTACCTTGCTCAAGGGTACAGCAGCAGTATCCCCACCAGGGATTGAACCCACGACGCTCCGGTCAAGAGTCCAGAGCCCCTAACCACTACTCCACACTGCTGTCCTAGGTTATACTATGCATTTATCATAGTTTACCATGTTTTTAATATGCTTTAACATACACCTCTGGGCTTTACAGGGCTTAGCTATGCTTTCGCTGTGCTTTATTAAGGGACATTACTAGTCTATAACTATGCATTACCCATATCTATAAATTAGTAGATGGTTTATAGTCCTTAATTTTCTGCAGTACAAAAGCAAGATAAATGGAGATAGGTAGGCAAAATCGTGATGACCCCTTTCATCCTGCTGGAACCAACTATGTCTTGGCAGCAGGTTGCAGCAGCCTATGAGGCACTAATCAGATCATTGTGGTTGATCAAGGTTGCTGAGCCAGTTTCCTAGGAGTACAGGCCACCTGCCCTGTTCATTCGAAACCCCCACAGATAGGATAATGAAACTCATCAACACCTGTGGTTCTAAAATCTCTTTTTAATTTCCAATATGCAGCTGATCGACATGGAAGCCCTGCAGTCCTTGAGGTCACATTTCCAGTCAATGGACTGCATCATATATGTGTTCTGCTATTGTGAAAACATGTGCACCTGGGGATTTGAAGTCCTACCACTGAGGCAAAGAAGCAGACTCCACTGGTCAAGGAAGGAGAGACACCTTTTCATTACATACAGCTATGACCAAAAGTTTAGCATCACTTAGAATGCTAGGATTGAGACGATTAATAATAATAATAATAATAATAATATTATTATTATTATTAATAATAATAATAATAATAATAATAATAATAATAATAATAATAATAATAATAATAATAATAATAAAATAATTTAGATATTTTATTTAATATCATGTAATCAAAAAAACTAGAAAATGATATTGCAGAAGTCTACCGGAAGCCATACTGAAATGTCACTTTTTTTTTTATTTTCATCAGTTTTTCATTAAGTATATGGAAAACTACAAAGCAGTATAATTCAGTATGTTAACGTAACATTATTCAGTAGGTTTCATTTGACTTTATCAAGCAAAATGTAATTCTATAGGGTGATGCAAAAATGTTGGCCATAGCTGTCTCTTAAGCTGTTCTGATTTTCGAGAATAAATTGAACTGTACTGTACATGGGTAGTGAAACATCTTTTTAAATCATCCATAACTATTAAATACACAACAGTGCTGAATGTAGAAATACTAGCATTTTGAAAGAGAAAGACAGACATAGAGCAAAAAAAGATAGAGATGACTTATCTGCGGAAAATTGAATCTAGTGGAAGCATTTTAAATTATACACTATCGCATGTAATATGATATTTAAACAACTTTTATAAGGGAAACTAAACTGAGTTGGTCGGTTATTCTTACCAAAGAATTTGGCAGCCTCCTTTTCTCCGTCAGATACTTGTTCAAAACACAGCAGAGGATTCCAACAATAAGGCAAGAGATGAATACCACGGTGACAAACACAACCAGAGTCCATCTGTTGTCTGTAATAACAAAAGAAAGTAAAAAATGATTTTTTAATAACCATATTAAAAGTGGTTGCAGCAAACACAACTCTGTTTTTTTTAAAAAATTTTAACAGGTGTACAGTAGGATAAACAGAGAATGGGGTTCCCCAGGAATTAAAACAGTCTCCGAGTCTTTCAGACACTCCTGTCCTCGCTTGTTTCCCTGTAAACCGGTGCTCTGTCTAACCTCGACCATCTTTGGGCAGCCTGTTGGCTTCCTCAGTGAAGGGCAACAAAGCAAGCAAGAGCTGCCTCATCACTCATAAGCCCTGCATTGTGGGGGCCCTTTACACATAGAGTTCCAGGCACTTTACTTAAAGCAACTCAGCAAGAGATGCAAGTAAACTCCCATTCAGCCTTCACCTTCAACACTAAAAGCCTTGGAGCATGCAAGTTTAAGTACCAATGCAAAGGCAGATTTACTGCTAGTTTCACAGACCCCGATTAGCGCTAATCTTGGATTACTTTACCTAAATTAACATTAGAGGTCCAAGATTAGTGTTAAATCAGGGTCTGTGAAACCAGCTGCTAGAGAAAAATGCTAATAACAAGACTGGAGCAACTAAATCCAGACCACAGAATAACAGCAAACATGTTTTCTGTTACAGTACTGTACGAAACCCTTGATGGTTGATTATAGTTTAGGTTGCATAATACCTAATGCATCAGTTTGTCTAAGCCATGTTACCATAAAATCTTTTGCTTGTACTTTTAAACTTAAATTATTTAAAAGCTGGCTTGATGACTTAAAAAAAGTTTGATATGCATCAAACATTTATAAACTGTTGTTAAGGTAATATGAATGATCAAAAACAAAGTTAATCTCTGAAAGTAGACTTGTGTAAACAACTGATGTTCAGTGCTAAAAGATATATGTTTTGGATAACTGCCTTAATCCGGAACTAGATGTTCTATATGCCTTGTACTTAATTTAATACTCACCTTTTAATGTTCTGGTGCAGAACATATAGGGCTCGCTGACTTTCATGTAAGGTGGAACTTTAAATACCACAACTCCACAGTATTCAGTGTCAGAGTCAAGGTTGGGAATCTCAAATTCTTTAAACTTCTGTGTCACATTCTGTTAGGGAAAATACATTTAAAAGAAAAATGAGTTGAAGCAAGTTATGAACTGTGGTAACAGCATTAACAAATACTTTTTTTAAATTAAGAATGCCCAATTATTTTACCCCTGACTTTCTCCCCAATTTAGAATGTCAGATTCTTTTTCCCCCCTCACACAGTTCAGGAGAACTGAAGGTTCAGTGGGCGTCCTCCGATACCACAACCAAGCCAGCTTTCTCTTTTTACACCCAGGAACTCGAGAGCAGATGTCAGCGAGCTACCAGCCTCTGGAGGACAAAGGCCATTCCTGTAGGTGTCTACCTGAGCTCAATAAGTGTCTGGCCAGTAGGGTCTGCTATAGCACGATGAGGAGAAACAGTCCCTGCTGATTTTGCCTCTCAAACCCGCGGGAGCTCCCCTTGGCTCTCCTGACTGTATGACGTGGCCGTGCTTTTACCAGGTCAACCACTCAGGGACCCTGTGGCAAGGCAGAAGCCATGTTGCTGTAAGTAGCGTGTGTGCAGGAATGTAAGGTTGGCAGGGATGGGGTTAAATCCCTGCCAGCAATCACAGGTGTGGCCATTTAGGTCATTGGTGCTAATTGGGGAGTGGACACATGTATATAAAGAAGGAGAAATCCTTTGTTTGTTGGAGGAGTTTGGGGGGAGTCTGGTTCTATTTCCTGCCGGTAGCCAGCCTGGGCCGAGACGCTACCCTGTCACAGACCCCCATATCAAATCCTTTTTACCGTACATATTTTTGTGGGTTCGCATATGAACAAATTTACTGTGGGCTGCTAGTCATGGATCTAAATAATAAAAGCAACTTGTATCTTACCATCATTACAGATTTGTCGGTACTAAGCGTCACAGAGTATACCAAGTCTTTTTCAAAAACATCTTCCAATGATTGGTTTGATTGCGTGCTGGGAAGCTCAATAGTAAAGAGTAATGAAGACACGGTAGTTGAATACTTCACTGCCGGTGGCCCCAGGAGAGCTAATAGAAAATAGATAGCATGATATGAGAACAAGCACCCAGGTAATAGAAAGCTTCCCTATTAATACAGAACGATAGTAACTGCAACAGCTGGGCCAGTTTAATGAAATGCAGAAGAAGCCTTCCTAACTTCAGAATATAAAAACTCACTTTAAAACACTGACATAAACTTGAGCACTCTAAATGATCCTGTGCAAAATATTACATAAAACACATTTTATCTTCATACACAAACATTTTTGTCTTGAAAAGTAAGTAAAATGCCACGTTCTAAATAACGCAGTGTTATTAACTATTGAATTATTGATTTTATGGATGCTCTCACAACACTATATCAAAATATCTTACTTTTGGTTTTTGGGTGAAATCTCTCAGTCTCAAACGCCTGGCTGGTATTCTTTGATGTCACGATTACTTGGGCATTATAAAATGCATTACAGTCTCTCGTTTCATGGCTGAGGTCGCAGGAGTCACGGGTGATATAGAAGCATTCCCTTTTGTTTTGCCATGGTTTACCATATCTAAAAAAAAACAAAAAAACACAGATTTATTTTTGGGGGGCTTACACAGAACATATCTACACTGAACACGGTTGTATTTTTAACAGGCAACCCATTTGGTAAAACGTCAAGACGATATGGAAAACATCTATTCTATAGAAACTTTAATGCAGTATACTGGACTGTAAAAAATAAATAAATAAATAAAAATACTATGGTGCAGCACGGGCATGCATGGAAAATCAGTGATATTTACCATAATGATAAAAAAAACCTTAGTTAACAACAGATTAATGCATGGGAAAAACACAGCAGGAAAAGAAGATGTAGTATTTCTATAGTGTGATCTGTGGTCCAGATTCCAGCACTTGAAACTCCAGTTAAAGTCTATACACTGCGTGAAACCATTACAGATCGATTTACAAGTGTGTTAAATATTAAGAAAAAGGGCTTATAACCAGAAGGTCCCCAGTTCAAATCCCACCTCAGCCACTGACTCATTGTGTAATCCTGAGCAAGTTACTTAACCTCCTTGTGCTCTGTCTTTCGGGTGAGACGTAATTGTAAGTGACTCTGCAGCTGATGCATAGTTCACACACCCTAGTATCTAAGGTGTCTGCTAAATAAACAAATAATAAATAATAAAATAATAATTAAGCAAATAACAGTGTTAAATGTGCATTTTGGGGCCCAGGAGTGTGATATCTAATGGGAGATCTTGGGATCAAAGCTGTATTTAAGACAGTTATGTGCACATATTTTCTCTGTATTGAGAACTCTCCTCTAAGACAGTAATGTACAAATCTTTTCTCCTCTATCAACTATTAAGGAGAGCTCTACTCTGTCATTGCTTTGGCTGATATGCTAATAAAGGCCCCCAGGCCAATCAAACTGAATGCTGTCTGGAATGTGGCATTTATTCCCTACACCGTGTTGTAGGTGCCTATCCTCAGCTGCATATGATTTATGTTTAATTCTTAAACATGTGGTTTACAATGTACCTAATCTCAAAGGACTGGCATTATGATTCATATCCTGAGAATCTTTCACAGGGAGGCAACCTCTACCTAACAATGAGTAATGAAAGGTTTGGCATTTTAGTTTCATTCACTGCAGTCAATAATATAAACAGAATGCTGTTGCGTTACAAACAATGCATGTCATTTGCAGCTACATAATTTGTATAACACTCCTTCAAGAGGCCCCATGATTCTTTACCAAGTAAGGATTTAGCTGCAGAAAAATACATCTTAAATTAATGGGGACTTTTAATAAAGACTTATTGTTACACTGCGAGCCAAGCAAAATAGATTAGATCCTTTACGCTTTTCAAAGCTGGAAAAGGGTATCACTGTTTTCTGCAATGCAAATTGTCACTTCATTGTCCACAGATACACAGGTGATTGTAAAATAAATATAAACACATACTGTTGTATAAATGGGATGCCCCTTACTTATTAATTTGTGATGCAAATGCAACACCTGATGTATATTCAGTAATATATAAAAACTGCATCTCCCGGAATACAAGTCAATTTCAGTCACAGGACAGCAGATAGGGGACTACTAGTAGTTTCAATAGTGTTTCATATCCAAGACCTGGAAAGCAGTGGCGAGTGTAGATAGGCAGACAATTGGAAGTATGTAGACACACAGACACACACAGAGATGCTTACAAGCACAGCACATGCAGAAACTATTACACAATCACACCCACAGTACTACCATTAGAACACAGGTGTCTCATCTCTAAAACTAAAGACAATCTAAGCATCAGATGAATATGTTTTGCTCTTTGGACCTCCAGCTACATTGTGTTTGATGATCTCACTGCCCTCACAGACTATAAAATATATCGGGGGTTGGATGATGTAGATCTTGAAAGGTTAAGCGTGCGTTCTGAACCGTACTTCGGGTGTCAGCTTTAAATAAAGCTGCTACTAAGTTCATTTTCAATTCATATTCTAGTGGGGGATATTTCATACAGGAATGCATTTTAAATTATGTTTCTTACTGTGTATTAAACGATTTCTTTCTAGAGTTATTAAATCATATTATTGCGTACTATTGTTTATTGAAGGACCTTGGTCAGAAAATCCACTTTGCCAGAAATGCATTCCGAGCAACAGAAAAAAAAAAAAATCTATATTCATTTGTTTGTGTATTTAGCACTTTCTATGAGGTCTTTAATTACATATAATATCATTTCAGACTCGTTTGACACTTTAGTGCCACTTTAAAATTTGCATTTAGAAAGTTACATCACACACAAAGTGCAGGAAGAAGACTGAAGAAATCAGTAGTGGAAAAACCCTCAACTCTGAAACATACACTTGTGACATCATGAAAGGAAGAACCAACAGGAAATATGCAAGAATAGATAAGCGAAGTCAGTGAGCTGGCATGATTATAATGATAAGTCTCTTTAATTCTCTGTATGGCGTCCTCATATGGGGAAGGTTAAAAAAAAAAAAATTCTAGTCTTTAAATGGGGACATATGGATGACACAAATGCAGGATAGCCTCATATGAGGATGACATTTTTCCCCATATAAAACAATGGAAAAAAAACTTCAATTAAATATATTCATTAGTGTGTACTTTTTTCAGCTATTTTCAATATTTCATGTATGAAATGCTTAAAATATGCAACTGCATTTTTAATAGCAGGCGTACACAGTATCGTTTTACTCTGGAAAATGAATCCAAGAAAATGGAGAATGTGTTGCCAGCAAAAATTTAGTAACCATGTTTTCAACAGCATGAACTGAAGGGATCTCATTTTCCTGCAAGTGTGATGGGTGATGAAGCAGATCAACCCAAATCTATATTAGTCACAACACTGATCAATAGAGAATCAAAGCAGATGGGTTACCCACGTACTTCTTTGGAAACTATGTTGTGTTTCTGAACAGAGAATCCACCCACTAATCACACACGTGATTACATAATCACTGTAAATAGCCATCTCATCTACACCTTCTGTGTTTAGTCCTCCTCCCTCCCCTGCCTCCACCTTGCCTTGTCAATAAATAATCATTACATCATAGTTCAGCCAGCGTTTAGGGGTGACCAATTATTTAAGGATACCATTAGTATTATTATTATTTATTAATTTAGCAGACACCTTTATCCAAGGTGACTTACAGAGACTAGGGTGTGTGAACTATGCATCTGCTGCAGAGTCACTTACAACTACGTCTCACCCGAAAGATGGAGCACAAGGAGGTTAAGTGACTTGCTCAGGGTCACACAGTGAGCTGGGATTTGAACCAGGGACCTCCTGGTTACAAGCCCTTTTCTTTAACCACTGGACCACACAGCCTCCTATGCATTACCTAATGTTTTAAACCCATTACTAATAAGAAACCATGTTGAAGTCGATACCTTTTATTGGACCAACATAGAAGGTGAAATGATACCTGCTTTCAAGATCACATAGGTCTCTTTATACAGTAAACGTGGATTTAAGAATCAGATGAAGTACAATGTACTTAATGTGTAAATATTTTTACACGCTACAACCCTAACCCCAATCCTAACCCTAACCCTACCTCTTACCCTAACCGTTTTCTGATACAATGCTGTACTTACATACATTGTGCAAACAGATGTACTCATTAAGTACATTTGCAGCTATGCATATGTGTAAGTACACATGTAAGTAACTATGTAAATACACAGTAATTAGAGACACTTGATTTAAAGAGAACAAATCACAGCTATTCTCCCAATTCACTTACATTCTGTACTGCACACTATAGAAGGCATCCGAGTTCTCTCTCCCGTCAACGTTCCAGTGCAGAGTGTTCCGACAGTTCCGTGACTCAAAAAACACACTTTTCACAGCAGGCTCTTCAGATGATGAGATTCCTAAGAAAAAGGAATAACAAAGAGCAGTCGTGACTCGTGACCCACCTTTGGTCTAAATTTGAGAAGGGGTATATGTTTTACATAACGAGACACATGCACGCACACACATACACAGTCTAACGAGACGTTTCCTTTCCCAGTGAATGGGGCTCAGGAACTGAAGATGTGTAATTTGCCCATCCAAACTAGCCTTGTGTAGACAATGGTGATCAAACAATTTATGCATTGCTTCTGTCTTACTAAGGTTGCGGTTTAATATAGCTGCACTGGTGTTCCTAGAACGTCCCAGTTTGAAAGTATTTGTTATGGGATTTCAATATATCCTAGGATACAAAAATACTAGATTTTAGGTCCACTGGATCCACAATGGACCTGTTCCCTCATTTATCATCCATCAGATGCAAATGTTGCGTGTAATTGCCAAACAAATGCTTCAGCATTACTTGCATATTCAGCACATAGATGACTGCTTTAAATAACTGGTACTGCAAGAAGCCCAGGTGTCTCCCTACAGTAGAGATCATTGTTAGATATGTGCAATGTACAATAAGAAACTTACATGCGTGTTAAATTAATCAGATAATGAAGCAGGCGAGTAATGGCATTTAATCTCAAGTGCTATCTGTGTCCCTTTGTGTGATAACTACAGGAACACCACAATTCCATGGAAAGTCTGGCTGCGTGGTACAATATTTTTCCAAAAGACACATGGTACTTACTGGTTGACAGCAGTAATTTACACTTTTGAAAAGATGTTTTCTAAATTGTTTTGAACTGCGAAAACCTCACTTTCATTGTATCGATTCCATTATACATAGGTGGAACCAGAAGTAAAAGCAATAGCACATTTCGACAGCTGAAACATACCTGCCAAAGACTGGTACATTCACCTGACTGGGGGGGGGGGGGGGGTCACACAGCCATTATCTTCAGTGTCATTAGTACCACTTTGAAACTAGTATGTTGTACAAAGTTTACCAGGAATACAGTGTTTTATTACCATGGAAAGTTGTACCATAAAAAAAACACACCCTTGTAAATGAACAGTTAGGCAAACCCAATAAAGTGGGGTTAACCGAACAATAAATCTACAATATTTTTAATTACCACCATAAAAAAAAACAGTAAAAAAAACGACTCGTATCAGGAAAATAATAAGGAGGTCTCAAATTGAAGTCAAAATTAAAATTTCTACATAAACATAAGCTTATGATATGGTTAATAAATCACAAACCCATAATGGAAGTAAAAAAAAAGCTTAGAAACAGTAAGAAAATACAGAAATATAAAAATGAACAAAACATATTCACAATGATCCATAAACCCCTATTCCAAGGACAAGACACTGTTTTGCAGTGTTCTTAATCACTAGCTTAGGTCTGTTGCTATTGATCTGCACTTAAACAAAAATGTATCAAACTGTTCAAGATTTAAACAATGGCAGATCTAAATCCTTAAGACATATTTTTACTAATCACTTTAGAGTCTCGATACACGAAGGGCAATATTTTAATAATCAAAACAGTGGCGTTATTTAGGTCCACCACTGCGTAGATCAATGGACCCTTTCGCAGTTGCCCCCATTTTGCAGTTGCCCCACGGCTAGGTTCTGGTTTTAATAGTTCTGAAGGAATTACAGAAGTCGCGCTGTTTGAGAGATTGGAAATGAAAATCAAGCAAAGATTATTGTTTTGTACTTCATTGTAACAACTTCTATCAAGGGAGAGACCAGTGTGTGGTTCGCTGTTTTTAAAACCTTATTCTGTTATCTGAAAATCCAATATTCTCGCTGGATTTGTTGTTAAATGAATGTCTGATTTATGGCATAACAATATTACCTCCTCATCAACTATTTTACACTCTGAACCATTTGAGTCAGATTCATTATTTTACTGTAGCTTAGCTAGACTGTACATTATATTCTGAAATCAGAATATAATGTGCAGTCATGAAGTGGAGCACACCAGCACTGTTGTATATGTTTTATGAGTTAACTATGCTCTGAATGCCTATTGTGATGTCACTGCTATCTCATTACAAGACATTTCACAGGACTGTACACTGATACTGGTGACCACTGTACACAGAGCCAGATTGCTTATCAAGGTGTCTGATAAGTGACTTGATCTAGCTCAATTGAAAACGGCTTCTTGCTCGTCAAATGAAACTGGTTTAACAAAACCAAAGATGTTACTAAGATTTCCATTAACAAAGCACACCAGTTGATGAGGGGTCTCTTTTAATGATATATACAGCTGTAAATCTAAACACGGATGCCTTTTAACATGTACCTGTCATAATTCTTATCAATCCAGCTGGTGTTTACTCAGTTTGACAGTGTACTGAGTGAGATCCAACCCTGTTAGAATCATAAAACTCACCCTGAAATACCCAAATAACCTTTTTTTTTTTTTTTTTTAAGCTGCATTAAGGGCTTTTGATTAAATAATTATTTTCGTTATTTGAAAGGATAGCAGCGGCAACATTAAAATGTAACCCTATGACAAGTGACTTATTTTGCATTTCCAGTGAGAAATGTCTGTTTTCTTTTCAGCTATGCAACTAATTTATGCACACACACACACACACACACAGATGTAATAACATAGGCATGAAGTAAATATCATCTCAATACATTCTACATTTTTATATTATTATAATACAAATGTAACTACAGTACTACATTTTAAAATTAAGTGAATTGAGGACAATGAAAAAGACTTCTAGTCAAAACATTTGTCGTTGAGTTTATTTTAGTATTCCCTTTTTTATGTTACCCTAAAACGTTTAATCAGGAAAACACACTTATTTCGAAGTGTGCCTGTAACCAGAATTACTACTGGTATTATACAAAATGTAGTTAAAAAAAACCCAACAAAAACACCAAAGAAAAGATTAGCAACTTACCAGCGATGAATAACAGAAGAATGGCCTTTGTAAGAAACTTTGAGACTATCCAAAAGGTGAAAGCCAAACCTGAATTAAAGTTCATGTTAGAAACAGATGTCTGCCCCTTGTCCTGCTACCTCTTTGCTTTAATTCCCTGGCTTTTCCAGGAAGCCTAAAATTACAACAAAACTCACAAACACCAGATTGTGTGCTGCTCCTAAAACTGATGTCTAAAACGAAATCCACACTCCACCTGTGTCATGTCCTGGGATTTCGTGTAAGCTACGGCGTAGTCAAATGGACTTTGTAACAGTTTGTTACCAAGTTCCTGTTTTCCTCACCATGACGCACCCTCTTTCACCTACCTGAAGTGCTGATTACCTTTCAGCGGCAGAAGCTGTGATACCGGTTTGATCAGATTATTATTGTTCTTGTAATGTCTCCAGAAATATGCAGCAATGCTACCAAACCAGGAACTGTTGTGCGAGAAATGCAAACAGAAAGTGAAATGTGTCTATTGAGTTCATATAAAATCAGTGGGCCTAAACATTTTTTTGCCATCAGAGAATTTCTCATAAGGTCGATGGCATAAGTAATTGTTTTTCTTCCCCTTGACAGTTCTTATTCTAAAATATACAATATATCCAGATTTATCAAATGGAGTAATATGACAGATTGAGAGAACAGGACAGAACACCTTAAGCCATATGTTATTTAATGCCATGTACATCAGTAATGCAGTATTCCAGATTGTCATCTGCACTCGCAGGTTATTACTGGTTATTTGGGCATAAATTTGCCCTCGGGCACAGCTTTGATCAAAACAGGGGTGAATCTAAATAACATGGCCCTTATTAAAGTTGCCTATACAGTAAAAGTGTAGCAAAGTGTAATAATGCTTAGGGAAAGCATGGTAATGCACAGGTAAGCATTGTATAGTCCAGAGAGGTATGGTAAAACATATGAAAAAACACAGCGAACCATGGTAAGCTATAGTAAATGCATAGTAACACCATGAGAAAGCATGGGAAAACGGCTTGCAAATTTACTGTGGTAAACTTTTCTAAGAAATAGGCACAAACTGGAATTTTAGTTACCTACTTTTAAAAACAAAAATACTAAAGATCAGTTTTATTTACATCAAACTGCAATAGTTGATGAACAATAGAAAAAATGTGAAGAGTATAGATCTAGTAGATAAAACCAACTCGTATTCAAATACATGCAAAGGATTTTAATGAGTGTGTCCCGCAAATGCTATTCATGCTATGACTATACATTTGATCTTCGTTTTACTGCGTACTCTCCCACAGTCTAACACAGAGTAAAGAAATGTAAGATGATCAAATCCATAAGGGTAGGATGCTATGGTATCCTAATACATCAGGAATTCTGGTTCTCAAAGCATCAGATAAAACTGATTGCAGATGGATTTCCATTGCAATTTTCCATTTCCATCATTAACTGGCAGTGTTGTACAATGTTTGCACTCACAAGCTGTACACAATCAGAAGGATGAATGGAATTCTAATGCATAAAGACCTCCAATACTCAATGTATGCACTTACAAAACAGCTTTCTCATTAAAACCTTATTCATGTATTTGAAAAGGAGATGATTATCTGTTCTGGGATATCAAGATATTTAGTCGGCAAGCAATCTGAATGGGGTAATGAAGTGGGTGTTAATTCAAATGTAATAATTATACATTTAAGAACATTATTTTCTGTTGAATCCTAACAGAGTCATTATCGGTTCATATAAATCCACACTCATGTGAAGTCCTATTATTAATGTATGTGCTGTGCTTATAAAGT
This sequence comes from Acipenser ruthenus, assembly GCF_902713425.1. Lineage (NCBI taxonomy): Eukaryota > Metazoa > Chordata > Actinopteri > Acipenseriformes > Acipenseridae > Acipenser > Acipenser ruthenus. The sequence goes on from NC_081213.1 coordinate 4,942,255, forward strand.
GTTCAAGCATTTCAGATATTTTATTTACGATTGACAACTGATATACTGTACACTTTAAAAAGCCCCAGTGAGACATCCCCTTCTAAGAGACCACACATTTGTTGGTACATCATACGTCAGTCGTTTTGGAGACATGGTAAAACAAGACCTCCTATCAAAGGCACTGAAAAGGTTAAACTCAAATGTACCAGCCAGGTACCCCCCAGGTTTCTCTGTGTAACAATCCATTTCTCTGACACACAAACACACGGCCTGTTTCAGAATACTAACCATGTAGTCATGGGCCTGAAAAAAATACTTTGAGCCCTGTTGAAAATTCAGCAGTTGGCTCTACATCGAGGTTAACACCTAAAAATGCACATTAAGGATCGACTTTAAGCTTCAGGAGGGTCTGGTGAGGGAAAATGACAGGCTCAAGTGAGAGAAAGAGGCTAGGCCTTGGCACAGGGCCTAAAATTCCAAATGTCAGGCTATATCCAGCAATGGCTGTCATACATTTCATGAGGCTTAGCCTGGGATTGTCAAACCCTGGCAGCACAGTAACTGGGTCAACACCAGATTAAAATGAAATGCCAGTTTATAAATGGTGGGAAAAAAAGGCCCAAATAAAAGAACACTTATTGTATTGCTTTATTTTGAGAGAACTGTTACCTGGTAATGTTCCATTTAATCAGTCTAGATCCATGTAGATAATCTATAAAAACATGATAAAAATGAAGGCATTAAACAGTGGCTGGGTGTCTCACTGGATCAGAAATAAGTTATTAAAGGGATTACACATTTTTACTACTGTATTGTGGAACTGCTTTCTTTTAAACAAAGGGGATAGAACAGAGGCATATGTATCCCACTTCACATTATCCATATATCTGGAGATTTATGTGAATTGCTCCGTACCTAAAATGAGAAGGTCAAGGAACTATGACCTTCGGGATTGAAATGTTTCAGCTGACCAGAGAAGGAGGGAGGGGTGGTTGTGTATGGCAGTTTGTCTGGAGAAACCGTACTGCAGACCACATACAAAAGGCATGGTAAGTCCAGAGAAAGGGGTATTATTCCTTGGAATGGAAATACCGGTGAAGCTGATATTGGATTGTTTTATACACCCAGCCTCCTACGTCTGCATTTCCTGTTAACAGAACAGCTTGTTAATGTTGTCATGGTAACACTTTATTACCTGAAAAAACTACTGCAGATGTCCGTACTCTATTCATTTAACTCTTATTAGACTTTACTGTCAAGCAGATGTCATTAAAGTGTATAAAATGTACCCGTGGCTTCAGTTGCTGCCATCTCTTGCTTCCATATAACAAACTAATTAGTGTCTAATCAATTAAGTGTTTTGCCTCCATCTCGAATTTACCTTTGAAGTGCAAATGCAGCATGCCACAATGCAGATTAGAACGATTAAATAAAATGAAATATGAAATACGAAATAAATTAAACAGAGCAGCAAAATGTCACGCTGTCATGTTTCCCCAATCCTTTACGCAGCGAGGGGACAGTAATGAATCACAGAAATGGAGTTTGAAAATAATTAATAACTTTGATAGGTTAGAAAAAAAAGCAACCGTTGCAGAGTTCTCTACCCAGCATTCTGTATCATAAGATGTGGAATCTCTTTAACTAAGAGGGTTCATTCATTTTCTTAACCAAGCTGACACTCTCGCTAATGGGTCAAATCCATCACATCAAATTATGCGTAGAAAAGAAAATCTAACTTTAAGACACCAGGTTGTACAAAGTTAGGTTTAATTGGAAATTAATCAATGCAACTACCTGAGCCTCATACTCAGGTCTTATTGCATTACAGTACAATATAAGCTTGATTGATCTTGACTTTTTCCAAGCGCCTCTTACAGTAGTTTTTACGTATTGATGAAAGCTGTTCACTTTTAAAATATTTGTGGAGATGTACAGCTATGGTCAAAGGTTTTGCATCACCCTATAGAATTAACTAATTTTGCTTCATAAAGTCGAATGAAACCTGCTGAATAATGTTACCTTCGCATTTTGAATGACACACTGCTTTGTAGTTTTCCGTATACTTAAGAAAAAACTTTTCTTTAGTGTTCATAACTGAATTCAAATTTGATGTGCTAAAAAGCGTGGGGGGGGGGGGGGGGCATTAAAAAAGAGGTGCTAAGCAAAGTCTTAAAAACCGGTGTTCTTAACCATTGTTAGCTTTTTCGACACCATGGCTGCTCCCCCATTTTTTGTGCTGAAAATCTTTTAGTTCCTTACTTATTTGACATACTAATTTCTTGTATGAAGACGCTATAATTAAACTGCTGCATCCTGGTACATCAGATGGTCAGATTCCAGCTAGATCACGGGAGTAAGTTTGAACTGCAACCCATGAAGTGATAAGGTTCCAGGAAGTACCTTATTTATAGTATTGTCCATGATATATCTAAATATTCCTAATTGAAGTAAGCATACAAGCAAAGAGACAAAGGATCTTAATAAGAAGTATTGCTAGTGCTCAAAAGAGGTTAGAAAATTGATTGTGGCACCATGGTTAGCACTCCTTCAATTGGTACCTGCTAATAATCACAAACATAGACATTTCTACAGTAGCATCTGCTCCTTCTGTAGATGTCAATTATTGAAAATCTTTATATTCCATATAAATACATCATTTCACCAGGAGATGAAAAACGTATGACACCTTCAACACAATCTACTTGGCTCAGCTTTGAGAACCACCGATCAAAACAACAGCACTGCCACCAGCACCTTCAAAATGCTTCAGCGCTCCCTACAAGAAAAAGCTATTGACTCATCTTAAAGAGATAGATTTGTATGGTTTCAGACAAACAGTGGCAAATGGAAGCTGTCCCCTTGAAAGCTTAATTTATACATTGCTGATGTATGTTTCATTTGAGCACTGCTTAATAAATACCAAATGAAAACACTGAATATAAAATATGGTATGAAGCTTCTCCTTCCTGCTAATGGAATATGCAGCCTGTTTATTAATCATGCAAAGGTGAAGTGAAAATGAAGAAAATGAAAATGAAGCACCAACTTTGTAGCTGTCTGTTTCAAATAAAAGCGGCTGTTTTAAAGTTTGCAATTGTGGTGGAGGGTTCCTCTTGTTAACCACCCGAGAAAGTTGTATGTTGAAACGGCAAGTTGTAGATATCATGCCAGAGAGCCGTTACTATTCAATTGCAAGATGTAGTTTTACAGCTGATCTAAACTTAAACTGTAAAAGTAGCTAAACTGTAAACCTATCTGAACTGTAAAAATCACTATTTAACCATTTGAACGCAGGGTGTACCAAATAGGACAGATTTTGATTTACTTTCTCATTCCATGGTAATATAATTTACACAGTAGCCAAGCCCTTTGAATTCAACGGCAAAGCAGAGGACATGAACCCTGAACCCCACAACGCAGAGAGAGACTTCTTACCATTCATTTTAATAGTTCTCCACCGTCAAGTGGTTAATTATGTGTAGCTGAACACTTAGTACTATAACTCGTTACATTAAGTATTTTATAAAACACAATTATAAGATCCTTACCGCAGTTACAACATACAGCTACCTGGTAGGGGTTCAAATACCAATCTAAGAAAGCAGCAGTTTCAACATTACAAAGTAAGCAAGCTCTCCCTGGTTAAAATGTCAGTATTCGTAAATGTCAGTGTTACCTGGGAGTCAATGATATTATTCAAGATATTTTTATTTTTATTGCACATCCCTTGATAGGATCCATAGTGTTTGATCGGCTGAGATTGAAGTCACTAATACAGCAGAATACAAATGTAACAAAGCAGAGGCTGGAGATGAACCGGCGACCACACACCTCAAGTGAGTGGACTCATCTGCATTGGTGGTTGTACATCTCATCTCATCGCCAGGGGCCAGAATCCATACGAGCAGGGCATAACACAGCACTGCCAATTACACAAAGACACAATGACAGATCAAGCACATTATTGTGACAGACCAAGTGCTTTGCATTCCCCATGATTACCATTTAGGGAACAGTGTGCCTTACATCTATCACAAACGAGAAATTTAGTACCTGTGTTGATTTATTCCCTCTTGAGACCTCTGGTGATTGGGGCACACATTCTATTGCTTCTGGGAGTCATGGCAACAGTCGTATTATTCTACACACTGTTATCGGCATGTCAGTGGAGCTCCCATGCCAATCCAACTAAAACAGCATATCTAATTCTTATCCAGGTTTCCTACAGGACCTATGGAATTGCAATGGTATACCAATACGTCATTATATGGTTCTCATGGGGTCTACCCAAGGTCTTACACTGGTGTATAATGCTATCTCAATTGTATTTTCTGTAAACTGTAAAGGTACTGTCGATACAAACATGTATAGCTTATTCCTGTGTATGCTAACATAATGATAAAATACTATCCGAGCAGATACCAAAGCACTTCAAGCCAAAGCTTTTATTTTACGTGTTCCGAATTCTAGAACCCCGGGGTCCTCTCTCTCTCAATACCCTGAGGTTCTAGAATTCGGAACACAGTTATTTTATCACTGATCATTAGTATTGTACTGGGTGTTTGCTTGAATGTCAAATGTAGCAGATGATTCACTCTCGTGTACGGCTTATAAGCTTCCAAAATCAATGCATCTTCTAGTTCGATGTTGGCAATCAATCATACTGCTGTCTGCTTATGGAGCCATTGTCATTTCATTGAACAATAAAAGCCATTTTATATAGGTTTTCGGAATGCTACGGTACAGTATTTATTTGATACAAAAGGAATGTATCTGGGATTTGGGATTTGAATTAGTAATGGCAGGCTGCACCAAGTGTACAGCACATTTCAGTCTGACATGCTTCCCTGAAGAGCAGGTTTGCTTTTTTCTGTTTCATTCATCACACTGGTGACTTTTTAAAACATAGATGTTTAAAGCAACCCCTCTTCACTTAATATAGTTGGTAACACTTTCCATTACGTGTCTTTAACTACTGTGTATTTACATAGTAGTTACTTAGTAAATACACGTATAATTACACATACTTATAATGCTATTATGCATAGTTATAATGTACTTAATGTGTAAATATTTTTGCACGATATATGCAAGTACACATTTGTTTAATAACATTGTAGTACATATTTATTGTGTATTTACTGTGTAGTAACTGCTATGTAAATACACAGGAACTAGAGACACAATGTAAAGTGTTTCCATATAGTTCTCCAACGTCTTCCCACTTAGTAACGCTGGTACAACAGAGTGTAGCCATTACCTGTCCCACTGCAACACCATGTCGTGAGCTCTGAATTTTAAGGCAAAACAAGACTATGGTCACTATTCTTATTATTCTTTTATGCTCCATCAACCATGCATCTCCTATCTGTAACAAAGCTCTCCATCTGTCATGGATTGAAAAAGTCACGAGGAGGGCTTTGTCTGTTCTGATAGAGGAGTAGTGACACTGTAATTGGGCTGATCCATCACAACAGTTGCTTACTACAGACTAAACTTAAAAAAAAAAAAATCAACAGGAATATTATTTAAAAGTAATTTATAAGGTACGTTTTTACTTAACAGTATATTCATAATATGTTTAGCCTCCCCCCTCCCCCCCCCCAGCTTTTAAATTAGTTTCCTTGGTGACTAGATTTTACGGAATTATATTTCTAGGGAATGAGGAAGTAAAACATAATCTGTCCTGTGTACATATTGTGTTCAAATAGGTAAATGGCACTCAAATGTCTCACCAAGAAATCAAGGCTTTAAAAACTTTTGGCCACATTGCTATATTTTAATTAGGGCATACAGCAGTGTGGAGTAGTGGTTAGGGCTCTGGACTCTTGACCGGAAGGTCATGGGTTCAATCCCAGGAGGGGGACACTGCTGCTGTACCCTTGAGCAAGGTACTTTACCTAGATTGCTCCAGTAAAAAAAAAAAAAAAAAAAAAAACTGTATAAATGGGTAATTGTATGGGTTAAAATAATGTGATATCTTGCAACAATTGTAAGTCGCCCTGGATAAGGGCGTCTGCTAAGAAATAAATAATAATAATACACAAAACTATAATATACTTCAGGGATATGTAATATACTGTATTTAACAATGAATCCAAACAAAGAGGCATTAGAAACTTTGGAACTACCAAGTGGTAGATGACCATAGAAACAGCTTTAAAAAGTTAAAGTTAAATGTACATAAGTCTGTCGATTAGAGATTTAAAATGTTTAAAGTAACAATATACTGTAAATGCACTGTTGCTTTTAATCAGATTAAAACCCTGATTAAATCAGGCATGAGCTTGACAGTTGGCCTTGTCTGTCTTTATGGTAGTGACGCAGTCAGCTGTCAGACAGTAATGGTGAGAAAAGGATTTTAAACAAGGATATTGAAATGTCCAGTTACATTTTGGTGCCACTGTATAAGAATAAATATATTTCTGATATATTTATAAGGGTACATGAAAACACAAGTAATACTTTTCACCCTTGGCCGGTTTGGGAGAGTAGGTATTTTACTGCTTTTATATCTCAACTTACACGTAACACACAATCATACATTGGCACTGGACTTTATGGTCTGTTTATACTTTGAATGCCAGTTTAGTGTATAGATAATCTGTGTTGCATGTTGCTTGAGTTCATTGTTTGTTACTATGCAGCTTTAGGGAATTCTTAATCAATGATGTTTGTTAAAACAATTACACCATGTGTAACTAAGGCAGGGTAGTGTGACCCAAGCACCAAAGGCTCACCTGGAGACCTACACCTGTCTGATTTGCACGCACAGTGCAGAGTAAATATTTGTGATTGCTAATAAAAGGAAGGCATATTCGTATTTCAAAGATGTCCTGATGTTGTTGCCAAATGCCTTCTATAAACTTTGCACCAAGAACATTAGCTAACCATTAACAGGGAAAGTTTGCATGAATCTATTCTAGTACTATTTAATTTTATTAAATAATCAATCGGCTAAGTAAGCAATACCACATTGAATCCATGGAAAAGTTTGACAGGAAGATACAGCATATAACTGTCACAAAATACAGGTATTCCATTTTTATAGAAGTCCATCATGTGAGGGACCACTCATTTACGCAAACGTTATTATTGTTTATTTGTTTATTTAGCAGACGCCTTTATCCAAGGCGACTTACAGAGACTAGGGTGCATGAACTATGCATCAGCTGCAGAGTCACTTACAATTATGTCTCACCCGAAAGACAGAGCACAAGGAGGTTAAGTGACTTGCTCAGGGTCACACAATGAGTTAGTGGCTGAGGTGGGATTTGAACCGGGGACCTCCTAGTTACAAGCCCTTTTCTTTAACCACTGGACCACACAGCCTCCTATTTATATATATGTTAATTTTTTATATACATAGTAGCTTACCTTTTCAATAATATTAAAGAGCTGTGGCGCTATATGGCGCTTCCACAGTTTTCTTGTGCTATCCTCTTACCTTCTTATAATGTTATGAGTGGGTATTATTGATTTCAGGAGCAACTCTTGATATGGAGTTACCAGATTCACTTTCACCATATACTTGTGTAACACAGTGTAGCTTCATTTTGTATTGCTGCCAATGTGCAGTACCGGTACACAATACCCATTCACTGATGGGACAGATATTTTGTTGATCTAGCCTCTGTTATTTAAGCTGCCTGGCTCCTTTCTCTGCAGCAGTAGCTGTGGGAGCAGCACAATTGCAAACAGTCTCCCAGAAATAGGTAAAGGTAGATGGCAAAATTCTACATTAAGTGTTAAGTTCCCAGGTAGACATCCAACAGCATGCTGACAAGGTGGTGTATCAGAGTAAAAGTGGCCACCAAGAAGGACAGCTGTTGTCACAAGCAAAGGGAAATGAGGGATAGATTGTCTACTGTTGTTTATGCTAAGAGCAATATTTTCCAAGCTTATAAACCATTCCATGTTTATAAACCATTCTACACTTCAGAGACTCCACAAGGTTGATTTTCTGAAGGAAGCATAATAGCTTTCTGCTAGGCACTGAAACTCATCTGTGATGCGTTGATCCTCCTCAATTTTGACATCCCTTTTTAGGCTCCAGTGCAACCTAGAATTGATTTTTGTCAGGGCCATTATTAGTCTTGAGTTTGCTCATGGTTTTCTCTGATTTCCCGGTTGCTAGGTATCATGGAAGCCACGTAGTACAGAGGCACAGCTAATAATCATCCTATCACATGTAGATTAGAAAAATTCAAATACACCTTAAAGTGTGGTTCTTGAAACCGAGAATTTGAAATTGCATAGCAAACATTGAAGATTTATCATGGTTTTATTATCTTTGTGTCTTTTACCTTTGCTTTCTGAATTAGATTTGTTCCTGGGTTACTGTTTGAAATATCTGAGTGACTGGGAGCAATATTGATTTGAGTAAACACCAATGTAACTCACTCATGCAAAACATTGATTAAATCCAAAACCATTTCCTGCTTCATAAAACTGATGAACGTTCATGGTTAATACAGGAAAAGCTTTTGTTAAAAGCTTGCCACTATTCCAGAGGTGAGCCGACACCCTCTCTTCTTCTCTCATTGGTTTACTCCAATCGCGTGTAAGCTGGATCTCACTGTACCTACTTCCTTTTGCAGGGGGTTACATCACATGGTCTTGGTAGACATGACAGCAGTCAGAGGTCTCAGCTCATAGGAGAGCGGCTTCTTTCAGGTTGAAAAGAGAGATCCTGGACCACACTTATTATATCACACTTATTATATCATTCCCTTGAATAAATATTCTAACCTTAATCACATTACCGTCTCGCATATTGAATATCTGTCTGCAGATATCCTCATTTAAATATACGTTGGTGAAATAAATAACCTGGAGGTTAAAGAAGTTGGAGGTTCCATGCAGAACTATCACTGTGTGAAATCCCTCATTGGTTTGGAAACACGCTGATGATGCAGTCACTCGTTTATAACCAGAAAATAAAATCTAAGGAATAAACAGAATAACTGACAGGTTTGTAAATTGCTTTGAAATTTACCACTTGAGGTTATCTTTTTTTAAAGAGTGACCAGGCTTATTGCAAGAGCCAGGATATCTGCAAAAAAGGATGGCATTCTATTATGAAAGTTAGGCAATCATCTGATAGCAGATAAAACTGAATATATGCAAAAGAAACATGATATCCATCTGATATATAAGAAAGTCATTTTGAACGGGCTCCAAGTACTTACGTAAAACAAGCATATCTGAATGGTGAAATATATTTGCATATATTCCTGAATTGTAGCCTATTGTTGGACGAGCCAAGTAAAAAACAGGTTTGTTTAGCAAAGGTTTTTCTCATAGTGAAATATTCCAACCTTTAAGGTGTAGTGCACTGTTCAGTTTTTAAATATTTGTTTGTAATTCATGCCATGTTCTATGGAAGGGCGAGGTCTACAAGATGGAAAGTGACACATTCCCCCCCCCCACCCCCCACATGTAGGCCAGTTGCCAATTCTCATATTTAAGGTCATTTTTCCTAGTAGGCAATATCCCCATCATGTAGACCCGTCCTATTCATTCTTGCCTATGAACAATGCTAATGATCTTTTTTCTTTGTTTTGTGTTGATTTTTTCAGACATCATTCAGATGTTAAACTTTCATTAAAAACACCTTAATCTTATTGAAAAACGCATATAAAAGACCTACACCCACCGACTGTACAGCTATAAAACACATTATTCAGTCGTTTTTATGGCGGAGACCCAAGGGTTTAAATCCGACTTTTGATTACAAACTAACTAATGCAGAATTTAAAACACCAACACACAAGGCTCAGATCCGAGATCTCTTTACTTTATAGGGCCCCAGATGTAATTATCTCACAGAGAAGTTTACAATTACAAAATACAATTGTGATTCTGTGATGGTTCTGGGTTGCAGGTCAGGAAACTCAGTCTTTATTAGTAGCTACCACCAGTGTAGTGTTCGACCTGTTTTATTACTTTGTTGTATGACTTTATTGTCATTTTTGCAATCATCCTCAGTGGTTCTAGGTTCTGAGGCTCTAATACTGAGTTATTAACATTTTCTCTAAATCTGCCTTTATCTGGTTTTCAACTGCCCAGCTCTGTTGGCCCAATCTACTCTATATATGTAAAAACTGCAAATGTCTTCTCCTGTCATCTGAATCATGACAGCAACACCATTCTATCTCACATATTGCATTTTACTCTCAGTCGAATCTTTAAATCATGCCTGGAGACCACTACTTACCATTGCATGCTGTCACATTTGTGAATTTAACACCACGCCATCACGCTACCTTTAAGCTTTCCTCTGAGAGACCAGAGCAGATTCAAAGTTCCTGACACATTTATTCCTTTCTATTCCTACTATTTCTGCAGTGCTGGTAGACCATTGTTGTAGTGGATCTGCTAACCACATATGGCACCATTCCACACTGCATACAATTTAGCTTTTGGCAAATGGGAGGACATTAAGCAGCCAGTTGGCTCTGTGATCATTGAAGCTTTAAGAATCAGCACTCTCCTGAGGAAATGACTGAAGGCTCCACAAATGGGATGACTCCACTGCTCTCTAAGGCAGTGTGGCAAAGTGCCCCGCCCCTGTGTGCATTTGTGTGTTCTGTGTTGTATATATGCGTGCGTATGTTAATGTTGGTGTATAGATTGGTACACGGGATATAAACGGGTCTGTGTTTCACGTGTGTTTAAAGTGTAGATTTATATTTAGGCACGAGGATGGCACATCACTTCACGTGCAGATAAAATGTGTATAATGTGTGGCACGGGGTTGCACGTAATGAATTCACGTGCTGGGATTCAAGTGAGTAATTAATTAGTAATTGAATCCCAGCACAACAGTATATATAGATGCACAGTTTCACTCAGTCGTGGTTAGGTGTTCGGAAGAGGAGAACGGGAGAGAGAGAGAAGGAGAGAGAGGAGAGTTAAGTTAAAGATCGTAAAAGTGAAGATAAGTGTGTGTACTCACCGTGTTTGTTTGTCTCCGAGCACCGTTTGTGTTTAGTCCGTTTTGTTTGTCTTTTTATTTTGGCGTGTAGTGCCGTGTCCCGTGTTTTTGTCTGTTAAACCCTTTTATTTTGTTAATAAACGCTGAGTGCAGCCATTGCACTCGGCTCATCACAACCACTGTCTCTGTATTCCTTCCTGCTTCCGGTCTGACGCCACCCACTCTGGCCGTCTTTGTGACACGTGGTGTCTTCGTGAGATAGCCGCGCCTCCAAGCGTCAGACCAGGAGGGGTATGGATTAAAAAAAAAAAAAAAAAAAAAAAATTACAAATATTGTTTTGGGGGAAAAAAACAAAACAAAACAAAAAATCAATGGCAGAAGACGCCATCAAACTGCGGGGCTGGTTCCTGGAGAATGCTGGGCTGGAGGCCCAGTCTCTGCCCATGGTCGTCCGGGCCCTGTGGATGATGGACAGTGAGAGATGGGAGGCCTTTCAGGAGGAACACACCCCAAACACCTTGGAGGAAGGTGTGGAGTTTGTCCTCAGCTACCTGGAGGCAACCATCAACGGAACAGCAGCCCAGGTAGCAGGACCACCAGCAGAGGGTGAGTACCTGCTGTCCCCATCTCCACCAGCAGAGGGTGAGTACCTGCTGTCCCCATCTCCACCAGCAGAGGGTGAATGCCTGCTGGTTTTGCCTCCACAGCCCAAGTGGGAGGAGCCTGAGCGTCCACAGCCCAAGCGGGAGGAGCCTGAGCGTCCACAGCCCAAATGGGAGGAGCCTGAGCGTCCACAGCCCAAGCGGGAGGAGCCCGAGTGTCCTACGCCCAAGTGGGAGGAGCCTGAGCGTCCACAGCCCAAGCGGGAGGAGCCCGAACGTCCTACGCCTGAGTGGGAGGAGCCCGAACGTCCTACGCCTGAGTGGGAGGAGCCCGAACGTCCTACGCCTGAGTGGGAGGAGCCCGAACGTCCTACGCCTGAGTGGGAGGAGCCCGAACGTCCTACGCCTGAGTGGGGGGAGCCCGAACGTCCACAGCCCAAAAGGGAGGAGTCGGTGCGTCCACAGCCCAACAGGGAGGAGTCGGTGCGTCCACAGCCCAACAGGGAGGAGTCGGGGCGTCCACAGCCCAACAGGGAGGAGTCGGGGCGTCCACAGCCCAAAAGGGAGGAGTCGGGGCGTCCACAGCCCAAAAGGGAGGAGTCGGGGCGTCCACAGCCCAAAAGGGAGGAGTCGGGGCGTCCACAGCCCAAAAGGGAGGAGTCGGTGCGTCCACAGCCCAAAGGGAGGCAAGTCGGGGCTTCCACAGCCCTGGGACCCAAGCCACCAGCAGAGGGAAAATGCCTGCTGGTTCAGTCCCAAGAGCCAGAAGGGGAGGAGTTACAGGCTCAACCCCCTGAAAATTTTTGGGGGGGAGAAGGGCAGGATGCTGGTGTCCCCCAGCAGCCTCTAGCTATGCTGCTGAAGGCAGCACGGCGCGCACATGCCCAGCCGCCACAGCAGAGGGAGCCAGCACCGCCACAGCCTCCCTCTGAGTGGCCAGCATCAGCCCCATCGCCTCTACCTCCGCCACCTCCACCAGCAGAGGGTGAATACCTGCTGGTTCCACCTCCACCGCAGTGGGAGGACTGCTGGCCCCTCCCACCTCCACCAGCAGAGGGTGAATACCTGCTGGTTCCACCACCGCCAGGAGCAGAGGAGCTGGAGCTGCCTCTGCCTCCACCACCGCCAGGAGCAGAGGAGCTGGAGCTGCCTCTGCCTCCACCACCGCCAGGAGCAGAGGAGCTGGAGCTGCCTCTGCCTCCACCACCGCCAGGAGCAGAGGAGCTGGAGCTGCCTCTGCCTCCACCACCACCAGGAGCAGAGGAGCTGGAGCTGCCTCTGCTTCCGCCACCGCCCGGAGCAGAGGAGCAGGAGCTGCCTCTGCTGCCCGTACCTCCACAGGGAGTACGGTGGCCGGAGCCCCAGAAAGGGGAGCTGCCGGCCACGAAGAAGGGGGACGAGGTCTGGAGACCACTTTCCCCAGCAGCAGTTTCGCTGCAGGAGTTCTTGTGGCCGGAGCCCCACAGGAGGGAGCTGCCGGCTACGAAGAAGGGGGAGGTCGGGGGACCACCTGCCCCCGCAGCTTTTTCGCTGCAGGACGGGACCAGCATGCTGTCAGCCGTGCCACTACCGGCAGGGGAGCTGACAGCATGTCCAGCCATGGGCCCACTAAAGCCTCCCTTCCCAGCCCGAGACTTTGGCCTGGACTGCTGGGTATTTAAGGGGGGAGGTGGCCGTTGAGGCCATGTGTGCTGCGCACAAGGGGGGGTATATGTGGCAAAGTGCCCCGCCCCTGTGTGCATTTGTGTGTTCTGTGTTGTATATATGCGTGCGTATGTTAATGTTGGTGTATAGATTGGTACACGGGATATAAACGGGTCTGTGTTTCACGTGTGTTTAAAGTGTAGATTTATATTTAGGCACGAGGATGGCACATCACTTCACGTGCAGATAAAATGTGTATAATGTGTGGCACGGGGTTGCACGTAATGAATTCACGTGCTGGGATTCAAGTGAGTAATTAATTAGTAATTGAATCCCAGCACAACAGTATATATAGATGCACAGTTTCACTCAGTCGTGGTTAGGTGTTCGGAAGAGGAGAACGGGAGAGAGAGAGAAGGAGAGAGAGGAGAGTTAAGTTAAAGATCGTAAAAGTGAAGATAAGTGTGTGTACTCACCGTGTTTGTTTGTCTCCGAGCACCGTTTGTGTTTAGTCCGTTTTGTTTGTCTTTTTATTTTGGCGTGTAGTGCCGTGTCCCGTGTTTTTGTCTGTTAAACCCTTTTATTTTGTTAATAAACGCTGAGTGCAGCCATTGCACTCGGCTCATCACAACCACTGTCTCTGTATTCCTTCCTGCTTCCGGTCTGACGCCACCCACTCTGGCCGTCTTTGTGACAGGCAGATGTTTAGTTTATAGCAGACAAGAAAGACTCAAGACACACAAGATGCAGAGTCATTGAAAGTTCAGGGTAATTTTCACAGACTTCTGACTGGACTGCTGAGCTCTGTGTATTTTAAACTAATATATATTTTTTATATTCTTTATTGATTATTTCTCTGCACCATCCATCAAATACTTTATTATTTTGGAGACACCTGCAGTATTTACGTTTTAAGTGTTCATGTGTAATTCTCCAAAACATTTGTTCTGCTGACATACAAAGATACATTTTAAAATGAATTAGAGACCTCTTATACCCATAAGAACATAATCCAATCTAGTAGCATGGTAATCGTGTAGGTGGCCTGATGATTCAGTATGCAGTGGCAGAGGGTATAACCATTATTGTCACCAGGCCAGAACAGTGCACATATCTGCAGAAAATGCACAGTTACCATCATTGCATTACTGTGTTGGCATTCCATCAACCATACTGAGGTGTGCCAGCAACCTTGGTTGTTTAGTACGAGCTGAATACAAACTCAAAGGAAGTAGTGTTGTGCACTTCAGATCCTTTTACACATCTCTAACAGTTCCATTGAACTAATGACTTAGCAACCAATGTGATTACCCCATATTTCTTTTTTACTACTGTAAGGTTATTAGCTTGGGCTTGTGGTACCTACAAATACCAATCATTTCTTGAGTTACCCTTGAGACATTACTGACCAAATAAGTAATATTTATGTAGTTCAAACTGGCCATAAAAGCGTTGTTAGTTCAACAGCCAAGTAGCACTGGCAACAATGAGAAATATATTAGAATTACTTTTATAAAGGTGAATACCTTACATGTACTTTCAGAGGTGCTGGAACAATTTTTATAGTGCGGGTGCTGAAAGCCATTGAACACTAACCCCTGTATATGATGGAAGCCATGCAAAGGCAGTAGCACCCCCAGCACCTCTAGTTCCAGCACCCCTGTGTACTTTGGTGCACCCTGGAGCATGCTATGGAATCAGGGACAGACATCCCAGAGGTCTTGAGAGGTGGAGGTGTGTAGAAGCGATACCAAAACAGTAACAAGAATACATTTTCTGCTGTATATGTTGAACTAATAAAAAAAACAAGAACATGATCTTATAATCTTGTACCACTGGTTGATATTACACACAGAGAGAGAGAGAGAGAGAGAGAGAGAGAGAGAGAGAGAGAGAGAGAGAGAGAGAGAGAGAATTGGTTCCAGCCAATGCTATATTTTGATATAAAGGAATACATCAGAAACTTATAGTAAGCGTTACAAAAAATATTTATTTTCTGATAAGAGTTTCACAAAAGCTTATTGCAATCAAAGAAAACTCCACTTGGATCATCACTTATTAAACTGGGGTGTACCAGTATAGACATAACAGTGCAAAGAATAAATAATAAATAGAACATTCAACTCAATATGAACTGGTGCAAATAAATACATCAAATCTTCAACTGTGTAGAGTCAAAATCTTAAATACTGTGATCAAGCTATAAATAAAGAGCAAATACATTAGAAATCATTACATGTAATAAAACATTGCATGCAAATAAAACCATGGTAACACCAAGTCACTAACAACGGTTGCTTTGTATTTAGGTCTGACTCTCATGCAATCACACCCTCAAATAGCAAACACAGGTACTAACACTTTTCTAGATTCTTCTTGTATAGTTCAGTCGGGGGTTTCCTTCCTTAAATACAAGGGCTCACCCCACCCCACCTCACTCTTCGGAGGGTTCTTAAAGTGACAGGTGCTCTTTTCTTAGCCATCCTACCCATATACATATACATATACATATACAGAAATAAATGAGAATGTGAGAGCCCAAACACATACATGCCAACAGTCCTTATATGGTCAGGACAGTCCCGATTTCCTAGCAAATGTCCCACGTCCCGATGCATAGGAAGAAAGTCTCGATATTTACCCATAGAAAAAAGTTAATTTATTCTGCACAGTAGAGTTAGTGAAAACCACCCGCTGTGCTCTTCGTGCGGCTGACACATCTGCTGATCACTAACTGATACAAAGGTATGAACACTTCATTATCTGTATTTTTACTGTCATGATGGTCGTGTCGTGTTGAGTTGGGGGGATACGTCTATTATATGATAATGAGTGTTTTTTGTGTATGACTCCTCCCATGTGTATGATGCATATTGAAAACATCACACAAAATAAGCAACCAATAAAAGTCTTAATCAATAATTTAATAAACAGATGGCAATGAAATCAATGCAGAAGGATTCCAACAGCATACTTTATGAATGTAGCTCTCAGTTCTATCGCTGGCGTACTTCTAAACAGACTTTAAGTGGCCCCTCTTGAACTGAATATCAGGACATGTGTTCTTTTAAACATACATTCAGCGTGATGTTTGATCAAAGGTGTAGCTGCAGCAGAGGGCAGTCAATAGACTCCCATGTCTTTCGCCTTGGTTCAGATCTTAGCACACTGTCTCATTGGAGGCTAGGTCAAGATTGATTTGCTCTTGCAGGGCTGTGAGGGGAGGATGTAATGGAATCTGCAAGCACCTTGTCTGACTGTAGCCAGCACATGCTATTGATTGTACTCATCTTTAAGAGAAGCCTTATATTTCAGTCAGGACAACTCTTTTGATTTAAAACAACATTTTATTAGAGATAATAGTTGACATTAATGCATGTAGTGTAGTATTTTCGACTTGCCTAGTTTTTGCACTCGGACTCACCTTATAGGTTGATTTTAATTTCCGTAGCTTGAATAAGTTTGGTAGTTGCCATTGACATGAATGCGAAAGTTACTCCAGTGTGGTCCAATGTGTGCTTGGCTTTTGGTGATGGTTGCAGATATTTATTACTGTTTTCAACAAATTATGAAAACTAAGCAAGGATAGTTTATTTATTATATTGGGTATACTCTACCTAATTCCAATATGGCTGAAATACAACAATAAATGCTGAGACCCACTTTAAATGGTACTAAGGAGATATCAGCCCTTGACTCTTGGGGGTGGTTGCAGAGATTTATTGGTCAATCAAATACACATTTTTTCAGGTGTATTTGAGTTTGCTGCCTGAAATTTTGCATAGTTTTACACTCATTACCCCGCCCAAAAAAAAAAAAACCTGCTTGCCACTATGTCATTCGGAGAGCCAACCATGTTGTGATACGGATTGCAATATTGAGGAGCAAGGCAGAAAAAAATGAGAGGTTTGGGAATAGAGTAATTGGATGAAACCTGAGCAATACCTTACCATATAACTGCATGCCCTACATTTGAACTGCAAACCAAATGAGCCTATATTTTTGAATAACAATGATGTGTAGAGTTCCTGTCTGAATAAAGGGCTGTTATGGTTTTGTCATACCACAAATTCTAAGACTAGCATGAACACCACTTTCTATTATTTACTTAATTAGTCTAAGTTCAATGCAATATAATAAAACAATGAATCAATAAGACTCAATCTCATAAATGAAGTAGGCCACGCAGTAATTGTTGGAAACCTTTGCCCTTTGACCTCCAACTCACAGCAGGAGTAGAACAAATACACCAATGGGGAACTTGGTTCCTATTGTTTTTTAAATAAATCTGTTAATAGGAAGTAGCCAGCAAATACAGCCCCATTCTATTGTGTTGCTTTGCTCAAGCGGGTGATCTGTTTCAGATACAATTGTGTACACTTACACAGATAAACCTGGTTCTTATTGATTACCATGTAAATCTGTTAAACAGAATTGGGTTACAGCTGTCATGATGATGAAGTGGTCTCTGTAGTGTTACATTGTATTGTTCTGTGGAGACAACTATCCCAGTTAGCTTCATAATTCCTCTTAAACTGGCAACTAAGCAATTTAGCAGCATTGTATTGCTGGGATTTAAATAAAGCATCTGTGATGAACATTATGTAGAAGCGGAAGATCAGAATGTACACGACTGCAAGGGGGCTCTCTCAGTAAACAGATGGAGCTCACATAAGGAAACTTAACGAGAGCTAATTAATGTGCAAACCCACAGATCTAATACTTTATGGGCTGTCGCCTGCCAGTATTCAAAATTCCAGCAGTTTCAATCATTGGATTGGGAAGTTCTCAGATCTACTTGTCTCGCTGATATATACAAACTGGTTGACAGCAACTGCACTGTATCAGTTTGTAAGGGTTTGTGGAGGCGTTTTTAGACCAAATAAAGATTTTTTTTTGAAATCTCCAAGATCTGTTGGTATCGTACATACAGCTTTGGGCAGGTTAGTTTGAGACACAATCCTGGTTCTTTTACTGGCTTCCAATTCAGTTTGCTCCACCTAACCCTCACACTTTTACCCTACTCCCACCCAGTGCTTAATTTGTAAATCGGGAGGTCCCGGAACACATAGTGAGCGCGAGGGGGGGGGGGGGGGGGGTTCCGGGGGGCTCTGAGGTACCGGAACACATGAGAAAAAAAAGTGACAAACACAATGTAGCCAGACAATGTAACTATAACCTGTGTTAAGGTGTCATCTTTAGCCTTGGCTACAATGCTTACTGCCGCTAAATGGGCCTTGGTTCGGGCATGTTCAAAAACCTTTTTTTCTGAGGGCTCTTCGTTGTTTTTTTTACGTCGGAGGACGTTACTGTACATTCCACCCACTCTCTTGCTAGTTTCATCCCTCCCTATGATTAATACTTCTAAGTCATCTTGAGTAAAGTCAGCCAAATTACTAAATAATAATAATAATAATAATAATAATAATAATAATAATAATAATAATAATTATTGAGATATACACCTCTCACAAAGACGGCCGGAGTGGGTGGCGTCAGACCAGAAACAGGAAAATAAACAGAGAGAGATGTGGAGTTTGGTGAAGCTGAGCGAATGCTTTCGCTCAGCATTTAATAAATAAACAGAACAGAAAGTAAACGGTGGTAACAAACAAAAACACAAGGACACGGCACATTCGCCAACACAAAAGAGATAAACAAAACGGACTATCACTAAACAAAACACGGTGAGCTTCTTTAACGATTATTATTTTATTATTTATTCTCATTACCTCCGTCTCCAATCCCGTTCACTCACCGAACACACCACCCGAGTATGTGAAAACATGCTGCTTTTATGCAGCTGTACCGAGACTCGACTGCAAATCAATCATTCAATTGGAGTCGTGGTACAACTGCACATGAATTAATAAAGTGCAATTCCCCGTGCTCACATATTACATTTTACTTGCACGTGAAGTGCTGTGCCATCCTCGTGCCTAAATACAAATATACATTTTAAACACTTGTGTTACACAGACCCGTTTATATCCCGTATACCAATGACTATACACCAACATTTAACACACCACACACAACATATAACAGAAAATACACACAGGGCGGGCACTTCGTCACATATACCCCCTCCTGTGCAAAGCACACATGGCCTCAATGGCCACCTCCCCCCTTAAAATCCCAAAAGTCTCACTCAAAGTCCTGGGCCAAGAACAGGGACTTTAAGGGGTTGATGGGCGGCAATGTTGCCAGTAGCCAGGCTGCTACTGGCCATGCTGTCAGCAGACAAGCTGACAGTGGGGCGAATCTCTCCTCCCGCTGTACCACTGGCAGCGGAAATGCTGCCAATGGTGCGGCTGTCAGCAGACGTGCTGACAGCTCCCAGACTGACTCCTTCAGCCGGGGCAAGTCCAGCAGCGGAAAAGCTGCTGGGGTTGGTGGTCTCCAGACCGCCTCCAAGATCTCCGGCAGCGAAACTGCTGCGGGGGAAGGTGGTCTCCTGACCTCTCCCCCCTTTATAGCCGACAGCTCCCTCGGGGGGGACTCCAGCCCCCGGAACTACTGCAGCGAAACTGCTGCGGGGGAAGGTGGTCTCCTGACCTCTCCCCCCTTTATAGCCGGCATCTCCCTCTACAGGGACTCCAGCCCCCAGAACTCCTGCAGTGAAATTGCTGCGGGGAAGGGTGGTCTCCTGACCTCTCCCCCCTTTTTCCTAGCCGGCAGCTCCCTCTGGTGGGGCTCCGGCCACACTGACCCCTGCGGCCAAGCAGAGCTGACTGCAACCCCTGGCGAAGCAGTTCCAGCGACCCCAGGCAATGCGGAGCGGCTGGCAACCCCAGGCGATGCAGAGCGACAGGCGACCCCAGGCGATGCAGAGCGACAGGCGACCCCAGGCGATGCAGAGCGACAGGCAACCCCAGGCGATGCAGAGCGACAGGCAACCCCAGGCGATGCAGAGCGACAGGCAACCCCAGGCGATGCAGAGCGACAGGCAACCCCAGGCGATGCGGAGCGACAGGCAGCCCCAGGCGATGCGGAGTGACAGGCAGCCCCAGGTGATGCGAGGCAGGCATCCTTGGGCGAAGCGAGGCAGGCATCCTTGGGCGAAGCGAGGCAGGGAGTCAGGACAAGCTGGTGTGCAGGTGTTGGCCCTCTTTTCGGCCACAGCGGCCGGGCGGTTCTTCCCCATGCTTTCCTCAGCAGCCTATGCAAAGGCTGCTGAGGACTGCCAGCACCTAGTCCTGGTCCTTTTGGTGAAGGGAGAGGCAGCTCCTGCTCCTCTCCCCCTGATGGTGGGGGAAGTGATACCAGCAGGCATTCATCCTCTGCTGGTGGAAAGGGATCCAGCAGGTATTCACCCTTTGCTGGTGGACGGGAACCCAGCAGGCAATCACCGTCTGCTGGTGGACAGGGACCCAGCAGGCATTCACCCTCTGCTGTTGGACGAGGACCCAGCAGGCATTCACCCTCTGCTGGTGGACAGGGACCCAGCAGGCATTCACCCTCTGCTGGTGGACGTGGCGGAGGCAGAGGCAGCTCCTGCTGCTCTGCTCCTGCCGGTGGAGGAGGCGGAGGCGTATAGTCTCCTGGTGGCGGAGGTGGGAGCAGCGTGTAGTCTACCCTTGTTACAGGGGACTGGTGCGGCTCTCCCTCACTTGCAGGGGACTGGTGCGGCTCTCCCTCCTGTTCTGGAGACAGTGGTGGGACCTCTCCCTCTGGCACTGGAGACAGCAGCAACGGCTCCTCTCCCTCTGGCGCTGGAGGCAAAACCAGCAGGCATTCTTCCTCTGCTGGTGGAGACTTGGGCGATGGATTGGGCAAACAGCGTTTTGCTATGTGCTGAATAAATACCACGGATTAGTTGCACAAGTACCACTCATTTGAGCCTCTCTTTTTTCTTGTTGTAAAAAACAATGGGTGACTCCAAATGTATAGAAAAAAACACATAAGAAATGCAATTGACTACTTTTTTTTAAAGATTAAATTAAATTAAATTAAATTAGATTAGATTGATACTGATGGCTAAACAATGCTAATGGTTCAAACTGTTATGTTATCTCCAGTATTCCAAATATATATATATATATATTTTTTGTCAAACTATATTTCATTTAATGTTTATGAACCAAGTCAACCAAAATATAGATTCTCCCTAGCTTTTGTGATGTGCAGTTCGTGAACGACTCGTTCTTTCCGGTTCAAGTAAACCTACGTAAACAATCTTAATGCGGTCTACATTGATTGGTTTTGTGTCATTGAATCAGTGAATCAAATGAAAGAAATGAATCGATTCACCAAACTGAACTGAATCAAATGAAAATAGTCACTAAAAAGAATCGAACTGCCCATCACTAGTCCTCCCCGACCCCGACCCCCTCTCCCGCCGAGTCTGACTCACTAGTGGCCTTTTAGCTAGTGGAGGACGTGCCAGTGGTGATGCTGAACTGGCGGGATTAGCAGCGCAGACAGCGCTGCTAGCTAAGGCATCGCCATCAGGAGCAGTTTCCCCCTCATTTTTGATTTGGCTTTCCTTTCCCACGACACGTTTCAAATTCAGTAGCGAAGATTAGGCTACGAGACGTGATTACGTAGGGACCTCTCGCTAGCTGACCACCACTGTTTCAAGATCAGTTACTTACCTCGCCGGCCCGCCCCATAACCTCTATGTACAAATAAGAGAGCAGGTCTGGAATCGGTGTGGCAGGATAGGATGCGCTTTTACGGGGGGCGGGAGAAATAACGAGGAGGCAGAGGCAACTTTAACTCTGATCGCTTTTATTAGAATGTTTACAGTGCAAACAGTGGAAAAAATAATAAGTCATGCCACGAGAGGTACCGGATCCGGACAAATTAGGTGCCGTAACAAAAAAAGTAAAATCTGAGAGGTGCCGGATCCTGTTCCGGCAGGATCCGGCTCAAATTAAGCACTGCTCCCACCCTTACCTACTCCTGTGTTCTCTGCATGCAGTGCAGTGCGAGGAGGAGATAAGCTTGCCAGAGGTGCAGCACAGTTTAAGATAGGTGATCATTACAAGTTTCAAGGTTGAAGTTTTATGACAAATTAGTAAAGAAAGTTTGTTTGTTGTCTGGTTCGTGGCAATTTACTTTTCAACACAATTCCCTGTTTTGATATTTGTATATCAGTGTGTACGAGATCAGTTTTCACAATAGGCTAACACAATCAGGCTAGAGTCACTGCTATCCTTTAAATCAGGGAGCAGAGTTCGCTTCACCCCTGTATGAACTAATTCTAACCACACGGGTAGTTTCAAACCAAATTACTTCAGGAGTAGAAACACAGTGAAGGTATTGTTATTGCAAACTCTTTTCCCTTACATCCTACATAAACATCTGCTCCACACTATTTGGTCTTAGAGTTTGTGAATGCTTCCCAGTGTTTACTGAACCGTGGATGAAAGTTTAGACAAGAGTTAAGATGAGAAAGCAGGAAAGAAATATCTTCAAGGAGAGATATAGCTGTGAAAAGAACACTGTTCAAATATCTAATACTCGTTTACCATAACGTCAGCATCTTTTATATATTTGAGACCTACTATGCGAGTAATTAATATTAGCTAAGATTAAATGGAATTATTTTGTAAGCTCTAGGCACTGTGCTTTGCAGACAGTACTAACACAGGCTATATTAAGCTCTGAAGCAGTAGCCTGTTGATATGGTGACCATTATTTGAAATAGCCATTAGAAAACAGCTTTAATATATTCTGAAATGTGATTAAAAACAAGCTCTAATTAGTTCTTCAATCTTTTGTGTGGTGTAGGATTTTAACTGCAGTATTTTCTGTCTTCAATGTACAACTTGCAGTCTCCAAAACCCCATGGTTTCTGTGAGTTTTCATTTGGGGAAAAAAAGCCTTTAGTTAAATGAAGAACTAAACCATCAGAGTATGTGTCTTTCTTAGATAAGAAATAGATAAGCATGTTTTAGAAGCTGCTGGGATTAAAATATGTATAATTGATTGCTAAACTGGTTTTTAATGTTACTGCTCCACCCCGCTGAGATATATTTTACAAAAAGGAATTTTGCACAAAACTGCCTGTAATGGAAGATGCTGTGGAGTTTTGTCTTGCATATTGTCTTCTTGGTTAGAGCGAATAATGCTGTGCAGTTATGAATTCATGCCTACACCATCTTCTGGACATTTACTGCAGCAGTGTGGCGTAGTGGTTAGGGCTCTGGACTCTTGACCGGAGGGTTGTGGGTTCAATCCCTGGTAGGGGACACTGCTGCTGTACCCTTGAGCAAGGTACTTTACCTAAAATTGCGCCAGTAAAAACCCAACTGTATAAATGGGTAATTGTATGTAAAAATAATGTGATATCTTGTAACAATTGTAAGTTGCCCTCGATAAGGGTGTCTGCTAAGAAATAAATAATAATAATAATACTGCATAACCGCTCATTGAAGTAAATTAATAATACCTGTGTGATAACATCCGTATTTTCTTATAAAATAAAAAAAGCACCTTCTAAAGTATGATCCATGTTCTGGAGATCCACCACGCATGACAAGAGATTTAAAATATATAGATAGATTACAAAGATTGTGGAGGGGGCAATGTTATTTGGCACATGTAAGAAGAAACACAGGCTTCTTCAGAAAACATCTGAATTCGAATGAGAAAATAATCTTCCAAGGAGATCATCTTATTTAAATCTTCACATCAAGCTGTCGGGTTACTAAACAGATTATACAGTCAACGGCAATTGTCAAAGTCGGCAGACATCTTTTCATTCAAAGAAACTCAAATACCTTTGAAAAGAACAGCACACTTAATGAGTTTCCATTACCAACATGTCCTTTTCAGTTAACGCTTTGCATATTTTGTTTAAAATATATATATTTTTAATCTAAATTTTTCCACTCTTTTGATTAATAAAAACAAGGTTATTTACTGGATCAAGTTTACGAAAATCAAATCTCAAGCAGTGTGCAGTGAACCCCATTGTATATTGCCGTTACCCTTTTAAGAGTTGCTTAACTGTATGCCTCTGGTATATTACTGTTGCCCCTTTAAGTGACCACAAAGTTGTCAGGTAATGGGTAAGTACCAATGAGACCAGAACTGACTAAATCAGATGCTTGCACCTTTGCATACTGGAGAATGCTGTGTGACAGTGAGCTTGCTGGAAAAGTGAGGCTTTAACCCAAAAGACCCTCCCTATATAAAAAAATAATGCTATGTAATCACCCAAAACCTTTCCTAAAATTTATAGTGTTTTTGGACAATACTATAATATGTTTATAAGGGAATGCAAGTCTCTTTGGTGTATTTGTCTTTAAAACTGTATCGGCAGTATTTAGATTCGCAACCATTGAGATCAAGTAAATAATGACCACTAATGTGTAGCTGTAGCTTTAATGTGGAAGTGGCTGGCAAGCAGTATATGGTAATGGCTGTGTTGTGGGACGCCAAAAAACAATAACCTCCTAGCTCACTGAACATGTGAAGTCAACAGACAATTCAAGTCCTCTGTAGTCTCTGTGATGTGAAGGTAAACTACTTGATGTCTGTCATCTCGACTTTAGATAACAGATCTCCACATGCATTCAATAAAATCTCACCTCAGATCTGAGCCCAAGAATAGAAAGCACCCTACTAGCCAAGATCAGAAATGCTGTGACAACATTCATTGCCTTCTTACTGTGAATGCAAGAAGGCAGGAGGCTTCTGACACTCTCTTAACACTGCAGAACGCATGCAAGTGGAACCAGACAAAAAACACCTTTTTCCACTGAAAAAAACTTTTATTACTTCAAGGATGCAGCATCTCTTGGACTACCGCAAGAAGCACTGTGCTCGTTCCAGTGTAACAAATTATCTCAAAACCGTTTCCCCAGCACAAAGGTGTTTCTGTCCCCCTTTAAATTTTTATTTACATTTTTTTGCATTTCAAAAACTGGCTTTAAAAAGCAGGTGATAAAGACTTCAGGGCAGCTGCATATGCAATCCTTACCTGCCATGGCTTGCTCTCATGTAATAAATACACAGTGCCTTTCATTATCACAAATGCACCAAATTCAATCCTGTTACTTAGCTGGGTGGCAGGTCAGACTAAATTCCAATGAACACAAATATAGTGCAGCCTTTTCTGTTATAAAAGTGGATTACAAACCATAATAGAAACATCATAAAAAGGTATACTTAAAAACACGTACATTGTTGTTTTCACTGGTTTTATCTAATGTGAAAACACAACCATGATAATTGCCCTACCAAAATGTGCATATGCATTTGGAGAAAGCAAAAAGCTTCAGAGAATAAATCAAGTACAATTTGTTATTTTGACATTATTGCAGGAATACTCTCAGCATGTCATACATTCTCAATCAAGCCATTTGTTGGTTTAATCTTCTACCAAAAGCAATTTCTCTTAAAAGATCTTTACCGTGTTGAATGTTAAATGTCTGACAGAAGTCATTGAGTCTTTACAGAGCAGTCATCTGTTGTTTTCAATTATCCATGATCTGGAAACCAGCATGTAACCCTTTGCTGCCGATTCCCATGAATCCACATCTTAAACTAGAAAGTAGTCATTTCCCCTATAGTTCCAAGATGGATAGATGAATATAGGTTAGATAAACAAATTATTTTAAACTACTTTAAAATAACATTTTATTCACTTCACACTTTACTGTATCACTCAATGGGGGTATACTACAATAAAAAATAAATTATTAACAAGCAATCTGCCAATTGTGCCTAATTATTTTATGATGTGGAATATTGTCCACAGGAAGCAAAATTGTGACTAATTTGACAATGTCAAAGCTGTATAAGAACACACAAGAGGCAAGGGAGTTAGCCCCCAGCCTCCCAATCTCCCCCAACCTCCTCCCCTCCAGTCCCCAAACCTGTTTGAATTTCCCCAGATGCTTTATATTAATGTTTTAATATATAATATACACTGCCTTGTTTAATAATACCAGCCCATACCAAGCCAAAATACTAAATGTTTTTTAAAAGGAGGTGCAGACCATTGTTTCACTCCTGACACACTTATGTGCCATTATCGAAACACAATTCAATTTAATTTTCAGCCCCAGAGTATTAGTATTTCATTTCTTTCATGTCTGAGGGAAGGAAGGCCATTCTTCCAGCATTCTCTGTAATTATAGTTGACACTGGGGAATGCCCTTGAGATCTGAAGGCCCTGCAAAAGACAGGGGAAATGAGTATATTATTTCAGATCACCGCTTGAGCAAAGAGACAGTCTTACTCAGACTTGTATTAAAAATGAATTATACAGGGTAGGGCCATCTACCATTATTTGCTTGGCTAACACAGAATTCATATGCCTCTTATATTTTGTGAGACATGTACACAATCGGAGAATACAAATTTTACAATAGCATTAGCATCAGATAAAGTTGTTTTTTATCTTGTAGCCATGAATTCTGATCGTGTATCAGTTGAAGTATTGTTCCTCTTTCTGCCTATTCCCTACTTAAAAATGAAGGACTTGATACAATTGTAAAGATAATATGTTTTGTATATTTAGAAACAATCACAATAACTGCAGCCTTGGTTTTATTTCCCACCCCCTGCTCTGGAATGGAAGAATGAAAAAACACAGAAGCGATGTATTGTTTTTTGTTCCCTTTAGTCGTAAACTGCAATACACATGTCTCACCATTCAGGCTGTCCAAGGCTGTTGGCATATAAAAGAATACGTTTGACAGTACTTCCAGTATGTTTTTGTCAGCATATGCGTTGTGATTTAAAACTGGATTAAACAAACTTTAGTTTACTTGCATTATGTTTCATGCCTTTCCTTGATCAAAGCAAATTCAATTTTGGTTTCTTTGCCTCACAAGTCGTACAAGCCAATTCAGTCCATAACAACAGCAGCTGTAGGAACAACAGTCACATATTTTAATACCAAAGGTAACATGGGTAGTCTAAGATCTAATCAGCGTTTGTAAAATCAGCTAAATATATAATAAATGGTGTTACATTTCACCAGATGTGCTTTGTGGATAAAAACAATGGTGCCCTTCATTTAAAATGAATAGATTAGAATAAAGAAAGTAGACTATCTTTTTATTTTGTAATGCCTCAATGATAATCAAGTAGAATGGTACTTTGAGTTTCAAAATACAGAACTATATAGTAGTTTGTGAAGACTGTAAACACAAGTGTATAAAATCATTCTGCAGAGAACTCATTTAAAGTTAAAGCTTTGTGAATAGGTCTCTTGGATAATCTGAGGGTTTATTACGATTGAATATTTGTGAAGTGATGGATAAGTTTAAATTGTTCACCGACAAAAGACGTTGAATCATAAAATGTATTTAAACAGCTCACTGAAACTGTCTGATACTCTCTACACCCTGATTCTCTGAGAGCTGTTTCACCAGTCATTTATATGACAATGTTTAATTGTTCTTTCTGAAGAGTCTTTAAAGCTGCATGTCAATATTGTCCCTCCTTTGTATGATCACATGCACCGTGTATAGTAATAAACATTTCAAAAAGTATGCAAATTAGGATGTGCGACCCACAATAAACCCACAGTAGGGAATCAATGTTTTTCCCTAGAACGCATGTTAACGTTAGACACTAATTATTAAAACCACTGATAATATGAATAATCTGCACAATCACTAAAACCATTTATTTCTAATACCTATAATGGTAGCCTTCATGCATCACATTAACTGTGAGTCACGGGATTCTTTAAGAAACTGAATTACTCTTCACTATACTACCTAAAGCAGAGAATGACTAGCTTTGTAATCAATATGCACCAGAAACACAGGGCAAAAGCCATGCACCATAGGATAAAACCATACAAGTCTACCTGATGCAAGAGTATTCAACGGAGCCCCTGTCTATTGCTGGCAGAAGCTGATCTACACTGTTCTTCAATTCTTGGGTGTTGGATCCCTGAGTGGCTAACCTGATAAAGCCACAGCTATGTGGTGTGCAAGCTGAGCCAAGATGGGAAGGCAAATACAACTTGGAGTGAACCACCTCCTGTGCTACAGCGGCCCCTACTGGCCAAGCACCCAGCAAGCAAGAGCTGACACCTGCAGTACTGACCTTTGTCCTCCAGGGGCAGGTAGAAATCCTCTGTCAACCTCCTGGATGTAAAGAGGTGATTGACTTGGCGGAGAAATCAGAGAACCCTACCTGAATTTCAGGTCTTCTGAGCTGCAGTGGGAAGCAGCTATTAAGGGAACATAATTATACATTCTAAATAGGTAAGAGTCCTTGGGTGTCCATGTACATAAGTTGCAGAATTCCCCCCTATTGAGTTACCATCATCACCTATTATAGCACCACTCTTAAACAAGTTTTCTATAGTGGAAATAAAGCATAGGTAAGCATTGTAAAGCCCAGAGAGGTAGGGTAAAGCATATACAAAAATATATTAAATGCATAGTCTAACTATAGGAAAAGCATGAGCACTAAAAAATCTTCCATGCTATAGTTTCTCATTCAAGTACTAACCAGGCGCAAACCTTGCTTCTAAGAACTGATGAGATACTAATTCAATACAGTACAGTTTAACTTCAGGCAGTGACATAAGCCACCCAACTGCAATCCTATAAAATGACAAAAAAGAAGACCTCATGTCGGCCAATATTGGAGCTGAGCACAATACATTTCCAAGTATAATAAAATTGTCAAACTATTTATTTATTCTGCAGTCAGGCAGGCACACCACATATAATTCCTGTGCACTGTTCTATTACTTTGACTTGTAATGCTTTTTTATTCCATTAATCACAGAACGTGCATTCTCCATTACATTGAATAAACCTTCCTGGAGCACAAATAGTGATCACATTATTACGGTCTCAAACACTACCAAGAGTCACATAATAAAAACAGAGCTATTTACATGTAAATTTATAATACACTTTTTATTTTCTATGCTGTCATTTGTATTCAGATTTTGTATTGGTGTTAATCCCGTCTCTTGCTTTGAATACAAAGGACAGGGAGTAAAGGTAGCACAAAGCACGGACAAGATTTGTCATTCTATAAATCAGGAACGACAATGAATTCATTTAACAGAGTGACATGATTAGACCAATGAAAATGTGGATATATATGCGAAACAATTAACGATTACTCACACTTGTGGACTTTGATCGATTTAAAAAAAAATGAATCGATTAATCTTGTCTACCCTAACAGGGTATCAAAAAACGGTGCGCAAAAAAGAAATCTTGAAAAATGGCTGGAGGGTACTATTAAAGACCTTGGCAGCTGGAAGGTATACCCAATATTCACAACATCTCAGAATGAAGAAAAAAAAGAAAAAGACTGCAACCTGCAACAGTTGCTCATCGGTGCTTTCCATTCACGGCAGTACTACAAGTTCATTGTACCATCTTAGTCGCAAGGTGTTATTTTATTTTATTTTTTTAATTATTATTCATTGTATTTCTTTCAAACAGTATCAGAAAACGTACGGCTATATCGTAAAGTCAGAGCGGCCAAAAAGCCCACTAGTGGGGAAGCTCTGATCTCATATATATATATATATATATATATATATATATATATATATATATATATATATATATATGCTGTATATGCACTAAGTCTGGTATATAACTTTTGGCTCAGTTGCATTTGCTGTGGATTCAGTATGGATCTGGCTCTGCTCCAATCCCTATAAATGCCAAATGATGTTGTGAGATACGCTTTGTTTCTCTCGTAAGTGCCAACATATGAAAACTGGTTGGGTTTAATTATCTTAATTTAGTCACTGTTTTTGTTCATTCCCTCTCTTCTCATTCAGCTCAATAAGCCCTTTGGTATTTGAGATCAGTATTAAAGTAATATAGTTATTCTGGAGCCTTCTTTAGAGTTTTTCACACCGCTATATACTGTATTATTCTAGCAGTAATACACTGGAAAATATACAATAGCGGTTTACCTGGCTTCTTTAGTAGCAAAGTTCACATGGGATGGGGGCTTCAACGGGAGAGAGGGCTTCTGGTATTGGTCCTCAGATAAGAAAAGTTTGAGAACAAGAAAAGGGCATGCTGGGGAAACAGGTACGATATGTTGAACAGAGAAAGACAGTATTAGAATTGGCATCATAAATCACAGCAGAAATAAATGTACTGGAAAAATCCGACAGGAAAGAAGTGTGGAGCCCTAGGGAGTCATGATCACGAGTAGAGAGCCTGCGATGTGATGGCCGAAGGGAAAACCAGTAGTAGAGTGCTCTCCACAGATGGTTTCTATCAGCACAGAGTAGACTGAATGACATGTAAGCCAGGAAGAAGATTTAGATTGCTCGTATATAGCTGCTCCCGGTAGTGAGTTATGAAGACAGATTACAGCAGTCGCCGGTTTAATAATAAAGGTAATTTGTCAGTCAAGGCTAAGAGGCAGGTGCATTGCTATTGTTAGATATCCGAGAAGCTTGACTGATGATTGTGTCTTAAAGCATGGAGGACATGCCTCTTGATTACTCATTAGCCTAATTTTCTTGAAGAGGTGTTCGATGTCTATTACAATCTGTCATGTTAATTCTCATGGGGAATACGGACTGGTCCCGAACTGTCCCCACTGGCGACGACTGTGACCAACTCAAGAACTGAACAATTATCATCAAATTAAAGTGGAGAACCAAGGCTTTAATGTGTCTTTGAGTTGTGTGAACATATTAACATCGCACGTTGTCTTACAGACACAGAAGAGGCATGATGGAATCAGAAAATGTATGATTAAGAACCTAGAAACCTGGCAATGTTGACTGTTTTTTTTTCTTCTTATCTCTGAGCTGGCTTACACACAGGTTGTTGATTCACCCACCAAAAAAGCCTCTGGGAACAGCCTTGAGTACCTTGACTAGCATCTACAGCAGAGGTGGCCAAAGCTTGCCCTTCCCCTCCGGGTCTTTGTTCCAACCCTGTTGAATTGAACCAATTAAACCTCTATCCAGACCCTGGAATATGTAATTATATAATTTTACCTGTTAAACCCGGAGTGGAATAGCCTTCCAGGACTGTGATTGGACACACTTGGTTTACAAACAAACTAAACACATTTCCAATGCTTGTGTGCATAAACAGATACCTTGTTCCTCTGTAAGCAAAATAGTTGTACTGGTAACAGATGTGCAGGATGCTCCTTAAATACATCCTGTTTAATATTACCTACAGTCCCTTTCTCTAAACGTAGGCCAATAACATATACATTTTGGTTTAAAAAAAAAAAAAGTTAATTAAATATTTGAACTCTCACCACTTAAAATAGAATATTCTCAACTATATATTTTCTATATAGTGCCTTTCATAGCAGACCACCATCACAAAGCGCTTTACAGAGGTAGGCTGTGAACTGTGCATTATATACAGAGTCACTTACAATAGGACATTAATGAGGACATGATCAACTGTGCAGTATAAAAGTTAACTGTTAAGTCAATGAGTAGAAGCAAAGATTTATCAGAGTGCGAAATGGCCATGACAGCGAACTGCAGGCAGGAATGGTAAACATCCCAACTACTGTTTGGTTTACCATATGGGACACAGGAGAGATTAGATTTAGCAGCAGAGGATTGTGTAATCTGAAAGGCATCAACCAATCTGCACAACAACCCAGATGCTAATTGCAGGCAGTGAGAAAGCTGCACGACCAGAACAGTAGTCATAGAGTCACGCAGGATCAATTTTGACCAGGTATTAATAATGCCTCTCTCTTAGGAACAGGCCCTTCCTGATAAAGTGACGACTGCCTCTGTAAACCCATTTAGCCTGCTTTCTATCTGTGAGCTCTCACAACATTATGCAGTAAGCATCCTGTCAAAGCCGTGGCTGGTCGTTTGACTGTGCAGCTCCACAGAAATACATTGCAGCTCAGGGCCCTAAGCAACAGTTGTTTTAATAACGTCTCCATGAGTTGTGGGACAATGTGGTACTGCAGAACTTCCGCTAGTAGCCCCGAGAGAGCACCTCAGCCCTGTTTTTGTGATATGGAAAACACACATTTGAAACATAATTATAATGGACATCACATTACCTTACTGCAAGAGTCTGAAACAACTTAAGGACCGCAATACTGTGCCCCATGCCATACTTATCGTTTAATAGTAGGACTATGATATTGATATGCTTATGCATACTTTACTGGTGTTTAGGCATCATGTCAGTTCCTACAGCTAGTCTTGCATGGGCTTAAAGATGTTCACAGTTGTTATTGCAGCTATTGTTGACAATATAGATTCAATGAACTTTTTACCCCTGTGACTTTTTATGATGTTTGCAATCATGGAGTAGGAATCATTATAATTAATCTTTTAAGGTGCTTTGATCTGAGTTCAGGAGTTGCTCTTCAGTTCTATTTACCTGCTATGTAACTTAGGCTGGACCAGCCAAGTGTCTTTATAGAGGTACAGTAAGAGCCAGTGCCATCTAGTGATCTGCCACGTTTGCCACGTTTCCTTTAGTTTTGCTGCCAATACACATTAGTGCTATAGACGATGTTACCAATTTCTTATATAAAGACACCTGATCTGGTCAACATTACACATATCTATGGCAGGGCAACTACTTACCCTTAAACCGCTAGCTTTTGGGGGTCTATGGTAAACGTGGGAAGGCCAAGAAAGTTAAATATTGTGATGACCCAAGGGTGTGAAAAAAGTCTGTTAATGCTGTGAGTTTTATTTTGGAAGCAGCTGACAAAGGGTTATGCACACTAGAGAGCATGTCTGTTAACAGCTTTTCCTTCAGAATACAAAAGAAACATGCTAATAACATTCAGGACTTAGAGGCTGTTGTAAAGAAAAGTTGGCAGGAGTTCAAAGTAAAACATTATTATTATTTGTTTATTTAGCAGACATCTTTATCCAAGACAACTTACAGAGACTAGGATGTGTGAACTATGCATCAGCTGCAAAGTCACTTAAACAACATGAAAGACAGAGCACAAGGAGGTTAAGTGACTTGCTCAAGGTCACGCAATGAGTCAGTGGTTGAGCCAGGATTTGAACTGGGGACTTTCTGCTTATAAGCCCTTTTCTTTAACCACTGGACCACACAGCCTCCTAAGTTAATAGGTTTCAGTTATAAAATAGTATCACGGCTACCAACAGCAGTTTACCTCCTTTGTAATCCACAACTCAACTGAAGTCCATGTCCAGATTCTTCCCATTTTCTCCCCTAGCGCACCGCAGACAATCAGTCAACTACCAATCAATTTACTGAGTGGACTTGCCCTCATCCAAGATGGCTGTCTGTGGAACAGTATCTGGGGAATTAATCTAGATTGCCTTCACAAAGATGGCATCCTAAAATGAACTCCTTTTCTGCCATCCTTAATGAACTTACATCTGTTTCAGCACCTCCTAACGTTGGGAGGTTAAACGTTACCATGGCAGTTGACACAAATGTACAACAGGCGTGATAGACAGAGAACATTTATACAAATAATAAAACAAAGCGTTTTGTTTGTGGATTTCCAAAGTTCAAGCTGATTGACAGCCAATGCCTCAGTTATGTTCGACTACTGTGTTAGCATTCACTTCAGCTCAGCAAAATAGTTTAAAAGTTTTACATTAATGGACTTTTTGGAGCACATCTTTTCACTAAACACGGTCACATGTGAGCAGTTTATCTCACATTTGAAATGCTGTTTGTATGTTAATGTGCAGTGTTATTGTCAAAGGGCCATTAAACTAAATGCTGAACACTATTCCATTTACTTAACAAAATGAGTATAATTACCTTTTGTTCAACAACAGTATGTAAATCAGGGTGAACTTACCTGAGTGTCTCTCTACAGAAAAGTGAACAGTGAGGACCCTTCATAGTCTCTTCAGCTGTTAGATCACGCCAACCAGAACCTGTACAATCGTTCAAAGCAAATTTATGGTCCCACTACAGTTTATACTGTATACTTTATAGTTACATAATCATAAGTATAGTTTCATAAACGGTCAGAAATATAATTCCTTAGGGTATTTTTACTACATTCTCCCCCAGCGTCCACGCTCATCAATGTTTTCATTCTCAGATGAGGCCCTGGAGAGGTTGCACAGTTTTAAGACCTGTAATTTGTAAACACAGTAGACAATACAGTAAACGCTAAAGCATTAAGGCCACAGCAGCAAAAAGGCTGCTTCCCAATTCCAGCCCCTGCCAGGGTGATGATGACGTAAGTAAGCAATAACACACAGCAGGGTGTGTAGCAGTTATGAAATGACTGCACCGTGCCTGGAGTGAGTTATTGGTCTTACAAAATGTGCAATAAAAAAATAAAAAAATAACACAATTCCTTGTTCACTCTGTTTACTGAATTAGTTCCAAAAGAATCCTGCACAGTCATGTGACAGCCAATTAGAACGCTGAGTTTGTCCTTGACATTTTATTTAAAAAAAAAGCTCTATAACCTGCAGAGGAGCCTGGCTGTTTTGAATAATGGTTACATTGACAGCTGCATTGAATGAAATTAGCAGCTTGCAGGCTTGCAAGAACATCCCCAAAATGACGTCCAGCTGACAACTGCTCCCGTTTACCACAACCTCTATGATTGTTACCTGTAGCTCTCACATTTCCACCACTGGGACATCAACATTCTGTAACATATACAAACTGCATTTAAAACACAGGGCTTTGTTTTCAAAGCGATTGCTCTTCTTTAATTATTTTATTTACCTTTCATGGCCTTTTAAGCACTCTAAGGATTAGTATTAAATGGAATTTTCTCCTTTGAAGAACTAGAAGTTCATAAAAAGGCATTCAAAGTGCTTTGAAAACGTGTCTCACAGTGTTTTCATTCAATTGGAAAGGCCTCTGGATTCATTTTCAATATTTTTACGAATACAAACATTTTCAGGACCTGTGTACTTTGTGTGGCTAAGGGATTGGAATCTGCTCTAAGTAATAGGGTTACAAAATACATGCATGAACAATATGGACAACAGATTATTTCTGACACTCTCAAGCACTTGAAAATTACATTTGTAACAGGTCAGCTCCGGGATTGTATACATTTCCATTTCGGATAAGTCGGTAACACTTGTTGCCCTGTGAAAACATGGTGATTAGAGCTGATTTTCCAACATTGAAATGTTTTCATTTTCTACCAGCAGTGTTTTTTTTTTTTTCAACAGTGTGAACATAGATTAGAATACATAAATGTGTTTCGGCTGTGAAGATTGGTTTTCCGAGCTCAATTTACCACTAATTGTATTTCAGAGGTAACAACATTTGCTCCATACCAATCACAATTAAATGTCCAATTAATTCAACAGCAGTGGGAGGTAGGGTGGTTGCTAAGCAAGACTAGATACCCAGACCATTCTAGTCATCTGATTGGCTGCCCAACTTGTCAGCACAAAGCCTGAGTCCACGGGGGCTGCGTGGTGTATGTGTAAATTATGTTTTATAGATTTTTTATTTTTGCTGGTTTATAATGCTACCAGGAATTACAGGGTCAAGAAGGAATTCACCTTTGCGAAGAAGCAAATATCACTGACACTTGATGATAGCAGCAACACTGATGAAGTGAGAACTACTATACATGGTCAATAATGTTCAAATGTACCTTTTTTAATAGCCATGCATGTACATACATAAAACATGCAACAGCTGTTAGGAAGATTATCTCCGATCTGACTTGCATGTTTTCACTAAAGGCAGCACGAGAGAAGAGCAGTACGTTGTTTAATTTGCATGTGTACAGTATTCAGCACCGGCTATACTGTACAACAGTCCTCAACTTAAAGGTAGCTGTTAGTGTGAGAGAGCAAAAGGTGATACATCTGATGTTTCAGTCTTAATATTAAGAACTGTAACTACATGTTCATTTATCAGGAAATTTGCTTAAACAACGCCACTACACAAGTCTTGTTTGTAAGCACACACACACACACACACACACACACACACACACACACACACACATAAGACCATATAAAAAGACACAAAGGACCACATTTTTAGGCTTTGCATGGTCTTGGTCCAGAATGAGGATGTGTATGCAATCTATTGGAAACTAGAGCTCACCAAGACAGCTCAAATCCAGTTGAAAAAAATGAGTACAACTTATATACATAATAACTCATAAAAAGATATTGGAAATGTGGAAATTGTTTTCAAATAGCAGTTTAAGCTGTCTTGCATGATGTGCATCCATAACATCAGGAAAAAAAATACATACATACTTACTTACAAGGTGAATCATAATTCACACAGTAGAGGCTATGAGTACTGAAGAACTAAGCACCCAGCCTCTTTATACCTGAACAACCCACTGGTGGCCAAACTGTGTGTCAGAGTGTCTCTGTCATAGACATTTTTCCTGTGCATATCATCCTCCACGTACCCTCCAGTTTCCACGATGTTCCGACAATGTTGCGTGAATTATTAATCACCCTGAAATATTAATTGCCTAATGAGGAGCTACAGTATGCATTTCAGTGTGTTTCGCTAATTAGTCAATTGAATAACCACAGCATGAATATATTATTATATTTTTAAACACATGATGTTGGCCTACCAAAATGTAGTAATTAAACTTAGACAACAAATAAAACAAACAGCAATGATAAGTAATATATCAAGCATTTTATTTTGAAAAGAAAAATGCAGTTACAATATAATCATTCTGATACATATTTTGGTCTTTTTATGTTTTAAAAAAAGTCACATTTATGAAGGAAATGAAAATCATATTTTTTGCTCCTTACAATAG
Source organism: Acipenser ruthenus (assembly GCF_902713425.1). Taxonomy (NCBI): domain Eukaryota; kingdom Metazoa; phylum Chordata; class Actinopteri; order Acipenseriformes; family Acipenseridae; genus Acipenser; species Acipenser ruthenus. The sequence goes on from NC_081213.1 coordinate 4,979,075, forward strand.
CCACTCCATTCCATGGTATTCAAAGCAACTATATATTAATGGTTCAAAATGAAAAAAAAAACACAGTGATTTCAGTTCACAGTTCACTGAAATAAAAACACAAATAATACTTAATTAGGAAATTACAAAACAAACATTACATTACATAATATGTAAAAAGCTAACGTATGCAAAGATGAAAGTAATAGATAGCAATATATAGCTGCGTTAGGTGTCGTCGAACACATTTTTTTTTTTTTTTTTTTAATTTGTGAATAGATCTGATAATCCCACCACTTTCACAATGCAGTTTGCGGAATTAGCTGATGTGCTAATTCGGTGCTGACACAGAAAATATGGACTGGGCTTCTCGTAGGTGTTTCAGAAAGGTGTTGTGCTCTTCAGGGTGTAATACAGCATCGTGTTCCTGCCCCAGTCAGGGTTAGTATTGTCATTTCCAAAACCCGGCCATTTTAAACTGAGCTAAAATGAACGCACAAGATGGCCGCCGCTTACACACACACCCACACACACACACACACACACAAACACAGAACGTTTTGTATGGCTGAGGCACCATAATAACAGCACCGTAAAGTGTGCTGACATACTGTGTTTAAACTAAGAGACGATGTGTTTCTGAATGGGCAGACCTTATGGATTTGACAAACATTCAAATTCTCTTTAGAAATTACAATCAAAGGTTAATATTTTGGCACTTTTCCACAGGCACATTTAAACTCAATCTCATCTTGTTCTAATTTCAAAACATAGATTCCTAACCTGATTCCATCTGTAGTTCCAATCTGCAACTGAACAAAAAAAAAAAACTCGAATGACGCCTCTGTGTTTGTGTATATGTGTACTGTATAAGGTATCAAATATATTTACAGGTAAAACAAGAAGACACCTAACACTGATGGTGATTAGCTGAAAAGTTTCTTATAAAGCAAAATTATCACTACTCCAGGCAAACACTAACTTTAGCCTTGGAATAAATTTCAAGCAATGTTTGTATGGATATTGAAATACTTCTACCAGCACTAGTTATTTAACAGTGACCTTTCCCTCCTTTCTTTTTCTGCTCAAGCTTTAGCTCCACATCCCACTGGAGTTCCTTGCTACTTTTCATTTCTGTGTGTGCGACCCACAAACCCTTGACAAACCAACATCGCGCGCAACTGCAAATCTATCTATTTTTGCAAACTGATTATTCCCCTACCTCCAAAGCTGCATAATTGGAAATGTTAACATAATCTCAGCGTGGGAAGAAAAAAGACAACACGTCTCATTAGAGTACAGTAGTACGCCTGATATTTGACTTTGAAATTGTGCTTCCTCACAGCATTAAGCTCTCCACATTGTTTTCTGCTGATTTTAATGAGGCTCAACACATGCTTTGCAAAAATGGCCTTTAAGCTGTTGCATTTTAAACTCAAACCTCCAGTATTTTGTATCAGATAATGCCACTTAACACATTACATTGTTTTTGTTTGCAGCGCCAACTCTTGTACTATGGTTTACCCTTTATTAAATGAGACAACCAGAATGACAACAACAATTAGAACCGGACCCCTCCCCTCCAGGAATATATATTGTATACATCCATCTTCAGTATACGACAAGTGGAATATCCCTGTCACCCCCTGTAATTAGGATTCTAAATCCTGTTATCTTGTGATGACACGACACAGTACAGATTGGATAAACACACATCACAATGGGTCCATAGCGACAACAGTCGCTGAATGACTGATTTGGTAAAAACAAAAAGAACCTAACCAACTTGTTTTATCCATCTCCTTAAATAAAGGAAAGACTAAAAGACTTATTATATCACAGTGTGCCTCGAGACAACTGTCTCTGATTTTACCCATTGTGTACACTATAGTTACTGTGTTAATTCAATTATATTAACGAGTTTTAGGCCACAATTTAATAAATAAGGCTCAATTGCACCACAATGGTTATAGCCATTGATGCTATAGTTTTGATTTCATTAAATCCTTAGTTTAATTATTTAAGACTATATTTGCAATATCTAAAATACTCAACAGCTTATTCTATAAATACATAATGCATCAAAAATATATATATAGATATTTCTTTCTTCTCAAATTGTGTAGCAGTAGTAAACCTATAATATCATTTTTGTTCACATTCATCCTTTTGATTCTTTTATTGCTATAAACAATACTTCACAATGCCAAGGAGACTATTAGGCAAACAAATTCCCACTTCATTTTGCAGAATAATGCATTGTATGTTTCTAACACCACCTTAGAGCAAATTATGAGTACTTAATGTCCACTTCAGTTTAATAATACAATTGAAATTCTGTGAAGTGCACATCGCAGGTGGGACTTTGCAGTGGGAAGCCCCCAGTGAATATACCTATAGTCACATTTCTAATCACTATGCATAATAACAAAATAAGATCAAATTAATATCATTCAGTACAAGGAAATGATCTGATGTTGCGATTTTACCAGATGTAGCCTGATTCCTGAATACAAAAGTATAAATTAGGTATTAACCAGATTTCTTCTGAAAATGTAGCAATTAAAAATTAAGTGTCGATTTCAGTTTTACAACGTTGTGCATTAAATCCGACATATCCCCTATTTTAGTTTACTTTGAAACCTGACAGCCAGAACTCTTAAATATAAGATATATGTTGAGCCCAATTTCACAAAAAAAAAAAAAAAAAAAAGTTTTTGCAGTGAAATTGCATTTTGAGAAAATATACCCTCTTACTTGTCCACCTGGGGATTGTGAGAAGTGTTAATTTATGCATGAATGCCTGTCTTATACATGTGGTCATCATTTGTTACAAAGGAACATGGAATGAATACGGGGAAATTAAATCCACATGAATTAATAACTCAGAGGAAATGCATAAGATATTCAGATGTTACTCAGTCGGAATGATTTAAAAGTGTTACCGAAAATACAAATCCACACAGTAAACAGAGTGCATGAAGATGATATGTGACCCAAACCACAGTACTGCAAATATGGAGCAGGTGTCCTGGCTCAGGTAACAAGTGGAATGAATTGGTGGTACTGTATCTCACGACTACAGTATTTATCTTTCAAATGAAGAAGTCAATCACTCTAAACCCTTTGCCCTGGTTTAAGAGTTCTAAAAACGCAACAGCAACAAAAAGGCGTACATTTTTTATTATTTTTTTATTATTATTTTAAGTTAATTTTAAAAATAAAGATGATAGATTTGTTGATAGTCATTTCATATATATATATATATATATATATATATATATATATATATATATATATATATATATATATATATATATTTTTTTTTAATGCTGCATGGTGGGTTTTGAGGTGAAGTAAGTGAACACATCTCTGTTCATTAACCACAGAAGAAATAGAGCAGGCCTATTATCATACAGGGGTCGTGTGACAGCTTAGTACATAAAACGATGGAAACGGAAAAGTAGTTACTACTAATTAGAATAACGTTATAGCAACATTCAAAAGTACAAAACATATTACTACACAGTTCCAGGCGGGATATATTATCCTGTATTAAGTTAATTAATATGAGTCGCTAAAAATTGTTGTGCTAATATCTAGTATAAATCATGGAATGTATCATGAACAGCAAGAGGGTGGGGTTATGAAGAGAGAAATTGCAAGAATGTAAAATCAAAACAAATCAATAAGAAACCGGAGCTACTGCATCAAAAACTACTTCTGACGCACCAACTCTGCAAACATTGTACAGTAAGAAACCTATGGTAATTAAATAATGCACGCCACGATACAGTAAGTCACCTTGCAGTAGCTATGCAATAATATGTTGTTTCACGTTAATGTTGCAGCTACTATGAACGGTTTGGAATTGGACTGAAAAGTATCAAGCAATACATACTGCAAAAGAAGCAGAGTGAAATTTCAGAAAAAGCATTCAACGGGTGCTCACAGCAAACCCAGTATTTAAAACATGAATACAGGATTGATAATAGCATAAAAAAAGAACCTTAACCTTTTAACACACCTGAGAAAATAAAACCACTGAACCTAAAACTCATCATTCGTTTCAGGAAACTGTGGAAAGCGATCTCGCGATCTCTCTCTCTCTCTCTAGCAAACAGGACCACAAGCTTGCTCCCGTTATCTCAACACCTTTTAAAACAGCCTTGTTACACATTCACACCTCGTCTGTATCTTGTGTCTGAGTTAATATGCATACCAGTGGCAGACTCTGACTATCTGAAACAATTTCACATTTGCCCTTCTAGTGTCTTTCAATGAGGCTAATTTTAATTACTTCATGCCTATCAGGTTCTGTAATCAGGGCCCAGAAAACACAATAAGTTGTCTGAATGCCTTGCATCCACGTGGTGCTGTTTTGTGAATGCTTGTAAGTGGAAGGCTGAATATTTGCTAAGCTGGCTGAAAACGTTTACATAATTTGCTAAATAAACAATTACCGCATAGTAAATGAAACAGAAAACAAGCTGCATGTAAATGTGACAGAGGGTCAAGCTTTCCTAAACGGGGACAAATTTGATAACTGTATCAGAGACACAGTAAAAAGGAATAGAGCTTTGTTTTATCTAGATTTGTCTAACTCAAAAACGGAATAATATTCAATTACTCAACTAAAACAGCTTTTAACAGCGAAAACAAAAACATCTAAAAATACATTTTTAAAAAATAAACCATGTGGGATTATAACGGGAAACAACATCCTTTGGTCTAATAGTACTCTATAGAAAGATACAGACAGACCTTTAAAAAACAAACAAATGAGACAATGAAGCTCAGTGGTTTCTCTTTCACAATATGGCCCATGATTCAGCGACCCTTGTTGTGGGTCACTATAGGTCTCCTCACAGAGGAAAAAAAAGAAAGTTCTCATTAAATGTCTGATTGTCCACAGAAACGCCATGCCGTCCTCCATATGGGGACGGTCCCGGCTCACAAATACGACCACAACGTCATGACAACATCCTTTACTGGAAAGGAAATGCATATCAACCCAATGGACTGGTCAAAGGCTTATTTCCTCTTTTAGAATAAGTTGTGCTATTGCTGCTGTTGGATCTTGCCGGCTTCACCCCACTGCATGCACTCGGTGCGGATCACTGGCAGCGGGTGAGCCTCAGTGTTGAACACCCAGTCATCCAGAGGGAGTAGGTCATCGTCAGAGAACAGCAGATACAGATACCTGGGTTGTGAAAAAGAAACACAATTCCACAAAAGTTACTCCCCGGAGCCTCATAGCAGGTATCACACTCAAAACAGTATCTAAGTACCACTGAGGATCATTTAAATAACTGTGTGATTTCTTGCATTAAATTATTTTTCTTGTATTTGTGTATCATTAAAAAATCTACACCTCTATTTGTTTTTGTTTTTTAAGTAATTTGCTTTAAATTACACACAGTAGTGTATTGGCAGAATAAAACAACCTAAAGGAAACTCAAAGTGGCAGACTCCTTCAATAAAGTCAATGAAGGCTGATCTAGACTCGATTACATAAATCTATATCAGGAAACTAGAACTCAAGAGTAGCTCCTGAACGCAAGTACAGCCACCTAAACACAGTACTTGAACCATTACAGTAAGACCCATTTAGAATGATTGTACAATTCATAGAAACTTAAAGGTGCAGTTGAATAGAGAATCCTTTTGCTATTTTGTCACTTGTTTTTAGCACAAAGTCTCGGCACGTGGTCGCTAGCTTGTGGTCGAACCATTTTCCCATAATCCTAGAGTTCTGTTTACCACATTCTTTCACAGTTTAGCCATCTGGGAGCTCTGTTTGATTAGACCATCAAGCCAACTGCCCAGGTTGTTTGTATTGACCTCAGGTAAATAGCTTCTCTGTCCTCTCTTAACACAAGTCTAGCATCTGCTAATACCCGCAGTGGCTAGAGGTTATGAATGACATCTACGAACTCGATTATAGGTTATACCTCAGAAGTACAGTCATTTCTTACTACACATACGTACATTACAACACAGGTGAGTACACATTTGACTAGATAAAGCCTGTTTTTTCCTTGCTACGTGCCATGACCTAACTGAATATATTAGATTTCATTACACTTTAGGCCATAACCTTTTTGTCACAAGGTCATTGCTAGCTTGTGAAATAAATCCAATATTTTCAGCTGGGTCTTGGCAAATTCCCAATATGCACTAGATATACAGCAGTATAACATAACCCCCTTGTTTGTGGTGCTTGTGGGTGGTACTGTAGATTTATTGTCTTATTGCCTATATAACTTGGTATCCCTGGATATATACATAAATTACTTTAATAAGTAAGCTGACAGGAGCACCCTGAGATATTCAGAGGTGCCAATAACATACACGGCCAACAGCAATACTGAGGGATTGCCCTGAGGAAGATTTAAACTATCGAAATGTATTGCAAGGCTCAGCCATTCTTAAACCACCTGTGTGTTGGATGCTTTTCTCTTTGAGGTCTATTAATCATGACATTAAGTTAAAGAATAGGTGGCTCAAACCGCTTGACTCTGAAGGTTTAAAAAAAATTTACTTGCATAAAAGAAGCTCAGCCTGGAACAAGACCAGTTACCAAAATAACAGACTCGTAACATTCAATAAAAACAAAACAGAACTTGACACCAACATCTAACACTTAGATTCAATCATAATACAAGAGGTACTATTCAATTAACAGTATAGCCATAGGACCACAGCACTGATTAGCAAAAGAAACAATTAGACAAGCATTTTCTCTTGGACAAAACATTTGCCTAATTTTATTTTTTTAAAGAACTAAAACATATCTTTTGATTGAAGGCTAAAGTTAATTATTACAGGAACAATAGAAACAGCCTTTAAGAAGTAACACCCAGTAATAAGAGAACATTATGACCTGTGGGAAGTAGCAGTAACATGTTTAACATGTAAACTCTAAACATAATCTTAAAGTCTCCCTTCCATTCTGACACAAATTAATTTCAGACCTATTGATTCGATAAGTAATAACCCTCATTTATTGCCAGAGAAAACCCAATACACTATACAGATTACAATACCTTCCTAGCATATAACATAGGTACCAACAGAATGGAAACAAATGTGTAGACATGTTTTTAAACATGCAAGACAGAAAGGAAAGAAAATCGGATGTGTTCGTACAAGTCATGACGCGGAAAGAATGTGTTTATAATTAGATGCGGTCTCGTCAGCCTCCTGAAAAGCTTTTAAAAAATGTATTGATTCAAAATGTTTTTGGTTAATAAATGCTTCTCTCAAAAAAAATCTCAGAGACTGCATTATGGATTTGTATTTGATGCAGGACTAGCAAATGCTGTTAATATAATGAATACAAAATATGCTAAATATGTGACATACGTTTTTCTGGCTCTATAGACAATGTAGGACTGGTGTTCGGTGGGTTTATACTTACTTCAATGTTTCTGCTAAAAAGAAGCTCTGTTGCATGTTGTCAGGACTTGGTGATGTTGTGTACACATCTCTTATTCCAGTGAAGCCTTTATCAACACGGCAGTACTTCTCCAATGCCTGGAGAAAGAAAGAAATAATATGTGTTTGTTGCATGCAAGTTGTGCTGTTTCAGTAACCCCATCTGTTTAATATGCAAGTGGCACAGTTAATAACTACATTTTTTCGACGCTGTACTGCCAAGTCAAACTACAGAGGATCACACACTTGATCACTTTATCCTGTTCCGGCAATGCAATGCTACCAGACTGTGACTAACAGTACAAGATATATTAGGTTGCAAATGTCCAAATAATTTATAAAAGATGCAAACCGTTGCCATGCCTATACATCAAATCATAAGACCTAACCACTGCACTGAAAGCAGATCAATTCAGCTGTAAGAAGTATTTGCTTATTAGAAGCCTAGGCTGAGATTGGGGTGAGAGATTATGAGTGCTTGCTCCCTACTTCGATCGCTACTCCCTTATTTAAACCTCACCTGGCTGTTGCAACCCTATCCTCCTCCTCCCAATCGCCATTTTACTGCAGGCAGTCCCCTTGATTGGGGGGGAAGTGCATGGCTTTGTCACGGTCCATCCTGCTGATCTGGCATCTTTCAGAGGGCAGTGGCTTCCTTCTCCCCTTGCGAGGCAGGACCAGCGGCCAGGTAATCAATAATCACTGCCATCACCCATACTCAAAAGCAGTAGTCATGATCCCGACATTGAATTATAAATGAAGGAACACATTTTCTTTACCTGTATGGCTTCCCAGCCCCACTCCCTGTACTTGGGGTCATGGGTTAGTCTCCACATGTACATGTAGCTCTCCACAACCTCAGGCCTCAGGATGTAGTATCTGTCGCTCATTCTCGTAGCTGTGGCTTCCACACCACTATCAAAACGGAATGCTTCTGGGCCCAGTTTGGTAGCTGAGAAAACAAACAAAACAAAACGAAGAAAGATTATTTATTTAAGGCTGAAATAACAACCTGATTAATGACTTACTCTGCTTCATTTAACAATAAGCATTGGGATAACAAATTAATTCGTACCTAAGAGAAATTACTTGGTCTTACATTTTCATATATAAATGATGCACACATTATGGTAAATGTGTACTTTTTAATGGTAACTAAATTTCCTAAATGTAAACAAACACACTATTTCTTCTCAAACCCATTTTCACATGATAAAGGAACATGTGTTTCAACCTATATGGTTGGGCCAATAAAAAAAAATTGTCCAAACCAATGGAAGTAACTGTTTAACTGGAGGAAAGGGAAATTGGGGTAACGTACACGTATTGTATATTATAGACTGCTCAGGATCTTTCAGCCAATCAGAGTGTGCGGTTCGCCTACTGTATTCCACGACACATCACGGAGACACCCTATGCATGACATCAACCATGCAACTTTCAGTTTTTACCGTGAAGTATTCTCCATATTCAACTGCAAAGTGTATTCAAAGCGGTGACATCACAATCACATTATAGGTTGTCAAAAAAGCACTTTTCTTGGCTTGTTCAGCAACCATGCGGCAAAGCAAAATTGATTAAAGAAAAAAAACAACAACAAAAGAAAAACCTGAGGATCTAATGAACTTTTCATGTCAAACTTTTCATGTCGGGTTGATTTGGAATAAATTTGGGATTTTTGTACTGCGTTTTAATTCTTTAATGAATAGGATAAAGCAAAGGCAGAACACTGCGTGCATGAGATGAACAGGTCCAGCAGTAATTTAAAAAGACTTAGGAACCCAGGGAATGCCATGATTATTTGTGGCATCCATCCACACCTCGATATGCTTTTTTGGGGGGGGGTTGTGCCTCACTGGAGGATATCTGTCTCAGGGACCGAATAATTGGTCCTCCTTCGAAGTCTGATCAATAGGTTTGTTCAGCATGTCAGTGTTAATAGACTGTTGAATCAACAAACTGTAGCATCACACAAGTATGGATTTTGCTATTGCTGCTGTTGCTGATTGTAGAAACTGCATTCAAAATGTCCTCAGGGTTATTTTGACTAGAATCTTTAGGAAGGTCTGCTTTTAACAACATTTCTGCATCATAGCATGTGTGTACAGTGGGAATACACAACAGCAATATATATATACAGTGCCTTGCGAAAGTATTCGGCCCCCTTGAACTTTGCGACCTTTTGCCACATTTCAGGCTTCAAACATAAAGATATGAAACTGTAATTTTTTGTGAAGAATCAACAACAAGTGGGACACAATCATGAAGTGGAACAAAATTTATTGGATATTTCAAACTTTTTTAACAAATAAAAAACTGAAAAATTGGGCGTGCAAAATTATTCAGCCCCCTTAAGTTAATACTTTGTAGCGCCACCTTTTGCTGCGATTACAGCTGTAAGTCGCTTGGGGTATGTCTCTATCAGTTTTGCACATCGAGAGACTGAAATTTTTGCCCATTCCTCCTTGCAAAACAGCTCGAGCTCAGTGAGGTTGGATGGAGAGCATTTGTGAACAGCAGTTTTCAGTTCTTTCCACAGATTCTCGATTGGATTCAGGTCTGGACTTTGACTTGGCCATTCTAACACCTGGATATGTTTATTTGTGAACCATTCCATTGTAGATTTTGCTTTATGTTTTGGATCATTGTCTTGTTGGAAGACAAATCTCCGTCCCAGTCTCAGGTCTTTTGCAGACTCCATCAGGTTTTCTTCCAGAATGGTCCTGTATTTGGCTCCATCCATCTTCCCATCAATTTTAACCATCTTCCCTGTCCCTGCTGAAGAAAAGCAGGCCCAAACCATGATGCTGCCACCACCATGTTTGACAGTGGGGATGGTGTGTTCAGGGTGATGAGCTGTGTTGCTTTTACGCCAAACATAACGTTTTGCATTGTTGCCAAAAAGTTCGATTTTGGTTTCATCTGACCAGAGCACCTTCTTCCACATGTTTGGTGTGTCTCCCAGGTGGCTTGTGGCAAACTGTAAACGACACTTTTTATGGGTATCTTTAAGAAATGGCTTTCTTCTTGCCACTCTTCCATAAAGGCCAGATTTGTGCAGTATACGACTGATTGTTGTCCTATGGACAGAGTCTCCCACCTCAGCTGTAGATCTCTGCAGTTCATCCAGAGTGATCATGGGCCTCTTGGCTGCATCTCTGATCAGTCTTCTCCTTGTATGAGCTGAAAGTTTAGAGGGACTGCCAGGTCTTGGTAGATTTGCAGTGGTCTGATACTCCTTCCATTTCAATATTATCGCTTGCACAGTGCTCCTTGGGATGTTTAAAGCTTGGGAAATCTTTTTGTATCCAAATCCGGCTTTAAACTTCTCCACAACAGTATCTCGGACCTGCCTGGTGTGTTCCTTGTTCTTCATGATGCTCTCTGCGCTTTAAACGGACCTCTGAGACTATCACAGTGCAGGTGCATTTATATGGAGACTTGATTACACACAGGTGGATTCTATTTATCATCATTAGTCATTTAGGTCAACTTTGGATCATTCAGAGATCCTCACTGAACTTCTGGAGAGAGTTTGCTGCACTGAAAGTAAAGGGGCTGAATAATTTTGCACGCCCAATTTTTCAGTTTTTTATTTGTTAAAAAAGTTTGAAATATCCAATAAATTTCGTTCCACTTCATGATTGTGTCCCACTTGTTGTTGATTCTTCACAAAAAATTACAGTTTCATATCTTTATGTTTGAAGCCTGAAATGTGGCAAAAGGTCGCAAAGTTCAAGGGGGCCGAATACTTTCGCAAGGCACTGTATATATATATATATATATATATATATATATATATATATATATATATATATATATATTTATATTTATATATATATATATATATATATATATATATATATATATATATATATATATATATATATATATATATATATTATATATATATATGTATATATATAGCTTCTCTTCTGTTCCAGTTGCCTTTAATAAACACGTTACATTGGCTGTCCTTACCATCAGAAAAACAAAACAGCAATTTGTATATAAGTGTGCGCTGTGTTGAGACTGCACTTAAGATAGTTTGTAGTTTTATTTTTTGTGCAGAAAAAACAACATTGATGTCGGTATAAGATTGCAGCAGGGTATAAGATTGGTCAAATCGGCCCGTTTTCTTTTTACAGACCCTTATAAACGTTTTTAATGATAAAAGCATAGCAAAGTGTAATACTGAAAGCACTGTAAAGCACAGGAAAGCATTGTAAAGAATAGCAAGGTATGGTAAAGCATATTAAAAAACATGGCAAACGGGGTAAACTAGTACAGCCATGGGAAAATCATGGCAAAACTGCAACAACACCATGGTAAACTTTTACAAGGGGAGGCTTTTGAGAAACATTTGCTTGTGAAGAGTCAGTGGAAGATTACAGAAGCTGCAGTGGTGAAACTGAATCAAATAACTGCTTTCCCATCCTTGACAAGCTGACACCAGCTCTAGATTCTGCTTGCTTTTTGATCACTTCCCCTGGGTCGGCTGCACAAGCTCTTTTGTTAGTCATGCCAGGTCCCTCTTATTCTATAATTTAGTACTGTGATGGTTCCTTTAGGTCTGGAAAACCTGTACTACACAATGAGCACGGCATATAAGAAGACACGGATGTCAAAGAATGTACAAAGCAATAGAAAATAACTACAGTTTGCATGGAGTATCATGTATGTTTCACAGTGATTTCCACAGTAGGCAAAGCAGGCTAGGGACAGCTTACATAGCTGCCATTTCTTTTGTAACACTGTGTATACATGCTTATTAGGCAGCCTACATACAGTAAAGGAGTTACCAAGGTTTTGAATCTATAATGTGGCGTTGAATCTAAACGCTGGATGAAGTTTCTGTCATCATTCTATCAATAGCATTGCATGTGAAATATTTGGAGTTAATGTAAAAAAAAATATAAAGGATCAAAAGCTTCTCAACACAATAAAACAGGGACCAGTAACAATGTTAATAAAGCAATTAAGAATGGGTTTTAAAGCATCGGTTAGCCATCCTTCAACTTCTTAATCCCTGAAAAATGCCAACGTTATTTTAGAAGGCTAGTAGGACTTCTACTCCAGTCTTTACTCTTATGTACTTGCAGTATACTTGTATGTATGTTGTGCACTCTACGACACTGTGCTGTGTTCAGAAACATGCTTATGAATTACTGTTTGTACAGTTGTAGTGCTACCCAGAGTGTACTTATAGACAAGACAATGCATCTCAGTGTTTTCTTCCCTAGTGTATCACAGCAGAACAATATATATGTTCTCCTACCTGTGCGTGCATAAGACTCATGGCATGTGTGAGTAATCTCGGCTGCCAGGTCCATGTGGTGTTTTCGTTGCTCCGGTTCTCCATCATCGGCTCCAATCCCGATCATTCCCCCCGAGAAGCATGCCAGATGACCCATTTTGTGATCCAGTACCCCACCTCTCCACTCCGCAATGTATGTGAGCCCCCCGGGAGACTTCTGCACCAGATTGGTTTCTATAGCCTGCGATATTAAACAAGTCTTTAGCGAAAGCTTTACAGTTTGTTTCTGGCTTTTCCTTTACCCACTAGTACTGAGATATGAAAGTGTAAATAAGATAACCTTCAAAATACTCTGGGGTTTGGTGCTTGATAAGTGCTCTGCTTCATTAAAATGCAACATGTCTAATCAAAGGCTATCTTTAAGACCCCCCCCCCCCCCCCCCCCAATTAACTATCTAAAATCCAATACAGATGCAATCCATCGTTTTGTATGCTTTGGCTTGTGTGTAACAGTCAGTGTGTCTCGTTGTGTTTAATCTTTTTTTTTTTCTTAGCTCAATAACTAAATAATTATGCATAACTACTCTAAAAAGACAGGGCCTCATTTATAAATCACAAAGAAAAAAAGAAAGTCAATTTTGACTAATTAAAGAAACTGGAACTGCAGTTCAAATGCAGTCCAACATTACTGTCCATACACATTTACTACACTTTCTCGGCTATAGAGAAAGTCAAGCTGACAGATGTTTTGGCTCGTGCCTTCACCAGTGTAATTACTGATATGGTTGTATTCCTCTATCCCTGTTACACTGACGATGGCACTAGCAAAACAAGCCTTGTTTACCTGCCTTTGTTTCTTCATTAGAATTTAGGGTTGAGTGTTATGAAGATATGGATGCACTTTCACTGAGTCAGTTTTTCATTTACTTTAAGTTCAAGTAAGTCAGTGACTCCTGGGATTTGAAGCTAGGAAATCCTAGCTCTGATTCCTCAGCTCTTAATACTTGGGCAGACCACCCCAATGCAGTGACCCATTCATCTTATTATTTTTTTTATTACATTTTTTATTTACCTCCAAAGCATCATAATACATCTTCTTGGCTTGTTCATCTCTCTTGTCTGACATCAGATAGGATTTGATCAAATACTCATAGAAACTGTCCCCTAGTCCCCCTATGGAGACATGGTCTAGAAGAGAAAAGAAGGGCTTCTTTAGTCTTGATTTGATGATCCTAAAATACAGGTATTTAAGGTACAAAAATCTACACAGCAGAAACCTGGCCCTGAAATATACTACTAAAGCAGTTTTTTACAAACGTATTTATTCAAATGTATTCGTACACAGGTGTACTTGGCAGCAGAATATATATACTCACATAAGACAGACACAACGACAGATATAAGTATACCCAGCAATAATAACTCAGATCAGGGATATGCAAAAACAAGGATCTAGATCTACTCACGTTGAACCCAGTTTCCGGTCACAGGACTCAGGAAGTTGGGGTACAGTCCATGAGGCTTTTCAATTTTGTTTAGGACGTTGCGGATATTCATCACCTGCATGGACACACAGATATGACAGTCAGCAACCATCTACTCTAGAGAAGTAGCAACTCCCAAAAACAGCAGAACACATCTCAGCCAATTAGCTAAGCAACGAGGAACATGTTTCTTCAAATAGGAAGCATGCTTGTAAACAACACTCTCACCATTAAACACCTAAAGTCTCATAAACTACACACAAAGCTGCCTCCCATGTTGACCTGTGTCATAATAACAAGAATGTATAAAAAAAGGGTTTAGTCATTTAACACTGCACACCTGTATGTGAAATAGTAAAGATAAGTCCACTTAAAAAAGCAGACCAATAAACTGTACTAATCTAATCTAATTTGAATGTATTCTACAGTATGAGAAACTATTCTAGCTATTTTTGTCAGCTACTTTACTAGAAGAGAAAAGACAGCGCCACTTGCTCAGTTTACTAATCTAACATAGCAAAGCATCATCATGGAAGGCTAGTTCTGTTGTTGCACAATAATCACGATGGCCATACTGTACCTTCTCACTGTATGTTGGGTTTCCAGTTACTTCAGTAAGGTGAACAAACTCAAGGTGCAAAGTGCCAAATTCAGCCAAAATACTGCTTCCTGCAGAGGCCCATCCCCAACTCCAACTTGTGCCGCTAAAATAACAAAAAAACGTTAAAGTCTGATTAACTTACAGGGTAGAGCTCAGGAGGGAACTGTGACATAGGCTCAAAGATATCTTATTTGTGGTCTGTTTTAAGAGGTGTTTTTTATTTAGAGTGCCGCATTATTTTACCCCCAGCCATTTATGTTCCCTCACCACACAATGGCTCAGGGTCAATAGGCGTCCAAGGAGCCTACTATCAAGCCAACTGGGTCTTTACATCCAAGAGCTCTGCAGTGGATGTCTGATGTTTACCAGCCCCCTAGAACCAGCCCTGTATGTGTCTGTAGGAGAAACAGTCCCTGTCGATTTTTCTTTCCTAACTTATTAAATTGCCAGCAGAGATCGGCAACTACGCATGTCAATAGAATCACCGGTGCTCAGCTGACTGCATGACCCTGCACACCATGCAGTAGAGTCTTTACCAGGTGAGCCACTTTATGTGAGTTACAGGTATGTGTGCTATTTATAGGGCTTTTTGTTTTCGGTTTTTATTTTTGATTACGTGATGTCCCTTTCCAAGAGTTTAATTTCTGTTCAATTAAACTCTTGGAAAAGTGTTGCTTGTGAAACAAGTTCACTTTAGTTTTTTCTCAAGTAACTTGAATGAGACTATGATTCTGTTTTATTGATAACGTAAAAAATTCAAACTGAACGCAAACAGCGAGTGAAGTTAAATTAATTTAATTCAATCGCAATTAAGAGGAAACTATTATTTGCAAAACAGGTTATAACATGTTTGCAAGGAGTCATTAAGATTTTAAATCCGGGGAAAGCAATTTAACTGAACTCGCTTTTTGTGTTTGGTTTGAATTAAAAAAAGGAGCTGCCTTTTTTTATATATATTATCAATGAAACAGAATCATCGTCTCATTCAAGTTATGAGAGAAAAAACAAAAGGGATCTTGTTACACAATCGACGCGTTTCCAGGAGTTTCATTCAAAATGGAGTCGGCTCAATATAACTTTAAATTAAAGGGACATCACGTGACCAAAAAAAAAACCCCAAAGAGCCCTAGCTATTTATTAACAAAATCCAATCAAATAATAATGCAAAAATGGGGTCCCTTTAAATAAAGACAAAACCAAATTAGGAAATATCACCTCTCCGAGGCCAGTCTAACTTCTCATTTAGAGCTGGTAACAACAAAATGCTAGTTAACCTTTTTACAGCAAGCATCGAACACAGAAAGAATTAGACTGATGCAGTGCTACAATGTATTATAGCCTCAGATTTGATCAGCTCAGTTGATTGACACCGCACTGTGCTGTTTGAATGCATAATCCACCTGCAGTAATCACATCTGATTTGAAAGTAAATCCTCCTCGGAATACTACACACAACTTTTGCACTAATTATTCTGTATAACACTCCACGCAATCTGATTAGTTTTACAGCTGTTCGTGGTTATACAAGAACGAGATTTGAAATCTCTCATCTGGTAATATTTTCAGCAGCTTCAATTACACAATGTTATTGAAAACCGTATATTCAAAATAAGAGAAAAACCTGAATTACAGTCCACCTGTTGAAGAGGACCACCTATATTAAAATACCAGATTAAAAACAGGTTAATCCTGGTTTATCAAACATCCTGTTTTATAGGGGCATGGGAATATACAGTATTCAAGGTACAGAATGATGATTAAACTAGAAAACAGTAATTGCTGTGGAAGGACAGGAAAAAGGTAGCAGTCTTGTTTCTGACTAATATCATTTTATGTGGTGCATATAAAACAAAACAAAAGCATGCAATAGGGAGAGCATTCTTTTTGTTTATCTGGGCCACACCTCCATTCCATAAGCAAATCCCTGAAATGCCCTTTGCAATATATCAATGCATCTCACGGGTTATACTTTTCTGTAACAATGGCTTGATTAACAGTTTTTAATCGAGTGCTGATAGTAGGTGCTCGGTTGACAGGTGATTCCGTGGAACAGCTGATGATATTTTGAAGAGCAGACTTTAGTTTTCTTGAAGGAATAGGAGGTGGTAATCACTGAGAAATGGTCACATGTAACATACGTTTAAATACCTTGCGCCCATGGTAACTTTAGAATCTATTGACAGTGTTATGGCAGGAGGGTATGTGTACGATATATACACGTACAAATACATGTACAAACAATATAACGGCAAGCATGTTCTGACTTAGAAAAACCATCAGATATCTACATGTTCATTTTAGAAAATGAACATGAGTTTAA
The DNA here is from genome assembly GCF_902713425.1 of Acipenser ruthenus. Taxonomy (NCBI): domain Eukaryota; kingdom Metazoa; phylum Chordata; class Actinopteri; order Acipenseriformes; family Acipenseridae; genus Acipenser; species Acipenser ruthenus. The sequence goes on from NC_081213.1 coordinate 4,996,156, forward strand.
TATAATGCATGACAGTATCCTAAACATAAATAAAACATAAGATAGCAACATGACAGTTTGGCCATATACAGTACAGCCGTGCCAGCAATGTTAACCCATTAAGCACCAAATACGTTTCTCTTTGAAAAAATCAGAACACACGCCATTTGACACATTACATTTAGATTAAAGAGAAAATAACAAGTAGCTGCCAGTTAAAAATACTCCAACAAATTACAAAGTAGCCTCCTCAAATGAGGGCAATGGCACTTCATGGGTAGTCATTTTCTGTACCTAGTCTGGCAGCAGTCAACACTCATCACTAAATCTGACTGTAATCAGCTCTGTGTGAGTTAATGAGATGCAGCTACAGCTGTCAAGAAGAGCTCACAGTCTAATTGAATGCAGGTGGGTGGAGGGGGCGGCACAGTTACTAGGGCTTCCTCCGAAAGATCAAACTAAAATAAGCAATTTCCTGAGTTATGTCTAAGGCAGCTTCATGGATCGATGGAGCAATTAATTAAAGCGCAGGTAGATAATAGATTTTGATTAGGTGTTATTGGCAAGTAAGTGTTGTTTTTCAGGACTCGAATGTGAAAAATAACACGCTAACGGCAAGTCCGTCCCTGATGGTAATTCCAGCAGTGAGCAGCACTGGTGTATGCTGGTACAGTAGGAGCCGGTGGTTTGCAGGTTTTCAGCTGGTCGTGCTGCTGTAGGTGAAAAGGCTGGTTGAGACACAGCAGATACAAACAATTGGCCTCTTAAAAAACAATTGTTTGTCTTCTACACTCCTGTGAATATTTATAACTGCTGGGTACCAGTAAGAGGCCCGTAAACGTTTGTTCTAATTCCCAAGTCTTACCATAATTTTAAGGTGTTTCTTCACACCTTGATTTATTTGAAGAAACATCACACCAGGTTCACATTTGCTCTGATTGGCTGACATGTTTGCAGTGGAAATGCAAATAACGAAATGTTGCCTATTGGTCACGGTTCTCTCTATAAACCAGTCAGTAGGGACTACCATGACCTGTAAAAGCCATCTCAAAAACAGATTTTTCAAACTTGGACATACTTCATGTCATAAATATAACAAACGCTTTGCTCATCAAATCAATTGAATCCGACTTCAATCCAATTTATTTGACAATGGAAACAGCAGACATTACAATATCCGTCAGTCTGGCACTGTCACTAACTCACCTGCCCAGGTTAATGACACCGCGAGGGATACCGGTGGGTGTGTTAAACACAGGCAGCAGTTTTTCTCCCAGTTCAATTGCTTTTTTCTTGAATACCTGAAAAAGGTCAGAAAATATAAGGTTTGATTTTAATAGTAATTTCCAAATCGAAATGCTCAAATTCACACGCAAAAAGGGTGCGGGGGGGGGCAAAGTGATTGTGATTTGATACAAGGAATCAAGTTGTTTCCTATTTTATTATGTAAGCATTAACATACAACAGGGTATCGGTTCCTATGAGATATACAGACGCCTGCAACCACCCGTGCCCTGGAGTGTGTCATTGCACTTAGAAATATATATATATATTAAATACAAGAAACAGTAGTAAGCAGACACTATATGTTTGATTCTTGCGATCAGATTGCTGGAATTTCAAAGCCATTTTTTATTAAAGAATGCATTCCTGAACGCTTTTCAATTTCAGTATATTCACTCTCAAAGCTTAAAGCTGTAGTCCTGCATGTTCAGTTTTACACTCAAATATAATTCACTGGATTCTCTTTGCTATCTTCCATAGTTAAGCCACTCTACTTCAATAAAGACAGTTCTTGTTGACAATCTGGTTCATCTACTTTCTCCAAAGGTTGCCATTGTGCTGTTCAGTCATGTGTTCGCTCAGAAAGTGATACGGTAACGGTTATAAAGCTCATATTTTCATAATGGGCGATTTTCATAATGGGTAACAACCTTAAAAATAAAAAATTGGACCATTTCAAAACATTTTTAATCTTAATGAACTGGATAGGTCTGATAAGAAATAAAAATGTATTGTTTACAAAGTATATTCATGATGTGTAGTTAATAAGATTTTAGACTTGACACTTATATTGACTAATCAGGAACCCTGATATTATTACAAGGATAGGTGTAATATATCAAAAGGCCTATATGATGTGTGCTGAGCTGCAGATGATTGAAAATGACTATAAAAAATACAAGACACTCATCAGAGTTAGAAATGGCAATTGAATTAAATTATATGGGTTCTAGTCGCTTAACACCACATTTTACAGTCTCCCTTGTCCAAATCCCTCAATAAACTGAATACCAGAATTGACTGTGTTTCTAATTTATAAAGCTACAAAAGGAATCAATACCTGGGCTTCAGACGATATAAAATATCTACAATGACCTTCAGGCAGATTAATATATTTAGGAATGATAAGACCCCCTCTGCAAATCTTAGCTAGAAACAGTTTCATTAATAAAGTGTGTTTGTGCTTTCAGAATTATTATTGTCTTCAAGGCAATCAAAACCTAGCAGAGCCATTCTATTAAAATGGAACATCACCACTAACATCTAAGAGTTGTCATTAGCCTGATATTGATGACTTACACCAGTGTAACAAACATACCACTTTCATGGAATGATCCAGCAGGCCTGTGCCAATTATTCAGATTTGCTAACTCCCTTTAAGCTGGTTGTTCTTAATTAAGAATGAAAAGGAACCTGTGCTAATTACTCATGCACAAAGACTCAAAATGCGATCATTATAGCAAAAACCATTAAACCCTCACACACACAAAAAAAATACCCTGATCGAGCTAAACACTCCAGCATGCTGCTTGGACTGCGTTTGAATGTGTAGAATGGAAACAGTGAGATTAAAAATCACACCCACTAACCAATTCATTTTCCTTTATTTTTATTGTACAACCCTAGTTGAAGTTTTCCAGTACTTCTTTTCTATCTTCTGGTACTTCACAGAGTTAGCAGTTATGGGCCACAATTTTGATGTGTTCGGTTTGCACACATTTTGTCAATCGTCCATGGGGTAAAATATTTTGATTCTGCTCAAAACTATAAACGGGGCTATGACAAGATGAGGATGATGAATAATGGGATAAGTACAGTTAAATGCTTTGGGTCTTACGGCATGCATGATTTTAATCCAAGTCCTGAATACTTTTCAACAGCTGTTGAAATGCTTGGACTTATTATTAAAAAGTTATAAAATAAAACACGCGTAAATGATTATAACAGAACTTTAACAGGAATTAGTGTGAAACTTGTCTTTTCATAAAGATCCTTTTCTGTGTGCAGAAGCCTCAAACTGTAATTAGATTTTCCCCCTTCATACATCTTTCACACAGAATTAAACTCCTTGTCTGCTTTGGAAAAGACAATGAACACCCCCAGAGTGAAAATACAAGTTATAAAAATGGATGCTTTCAGCGATGCATCATATTTGAACATTTATTCGATGTCGACAAGATACTGATATTAAAAAAAGAATACAAATTAAATGACAACCGTCTAGGTCTTAACTGAACTTGGTAAGTTTTGCAATTTCTTTTTATTTTTAATGTCATTTTTTTTTCTGTAAATCTTGTTTAGGGAAAAGGAACGAATTTAGATTTCAAACTTAGTTAATTGTACACAGAAAGATAAACGTTATGTTATTATTATTATTGTTTTGCGCAAGTTTTACATCTGGTTCATTGTTCACAGATCACGTGCAAAAGCACCTCCTCTGGCCACAAAAGATTTACCAACTTCTCTTGAAGAAAACCAGTCCACGTCTGGGAGATTCCTGGACATCCTCTGCTTCTGACCAGCTCTGAGGACCCCCTGTTTTTTAGTCCCGTGCAAACAGTACTTAAGATGTAACTGTTTCACCTTAGGAGTAACTTGTCACAGGTCTCAAATATCACAGTTACTGCTATCTTAACTAATGCGTTCTTCTTGAATATAAATCACTTTATATATTATTTTCCGTTTCAATCATCACCTCCTGGTGACTTTTTAAATAGTTTAACCCCTGTGGCCTCAAAATGTCTCTCAATCTTCTCTCCTAATACAGAGTGTAACCAAGTGTATGCCTTTTCTACTCTATTTTTATTCTGTAAAATAAGCCTTTTTTACAGGGCAAAGCATAGCATGGTTAAGATCACATACGTGATGTGGCCACGCAAACATTGGAGTTAAAAATTCAGGTTCCCGTGTGCCGACGAGGAAATCAATCAGAATAAGTCCTTCAGTGAAGCTTTGAGTACAATTTTTTTTTTTTTTTTTTTTTTTTTTTAAAGAAATACAATGCGGACATGATGCTATAACAAGTTCTAAGCAGTAACCTCGCCTTCTGAGTAGGATTTTCATATTAATGAATATTTTAGTGGCAGTACATTCTCCTTGGCTCAGCAAGGTAATTCAATTATTGCTCAGCAGCTGCAGTTAGAAGAAAAGTGTTTTATATTTAACGATTTAATAGCCTATGTGGGATTCTGTTAGCGAGGCTTAGTGGCAACATTTCTCTAAAAATACACCACGCAAAGCTTATTGGATTATATGACACTGAAAAGGGAAGAAATCAGGGAATTACTGGCAGAGCAGAAGGGGTTTCTAATAGTACCACTTGGAAGGCATTGCAAACTGGCTGCCATATGGTTCTCGACAATGACTAATCTGTAATTACAAGCAAAATGTAATACTGTATATTAGGGTTTTGGCCATTGAACAAGCAATGTAAGTCAAAGGTCATGGATTGTTCAGTATTGTGGCAGGTTATGTTGGGCAATTTTAAAGGACATGTCTACATTTGCAGTGGGTTTCTGCAGATACAAGAATACCTCTTGAATTTGATAATATACACGTTGACGCCATTGTGATATTTTCATCCATCGGTCCTGGATCACTATAAACAGCTGCCTTGATTCAACATCACAAACTGCAGTAAATACTGCGTAAACTTAGACATTATAATGATTGTGCTAAAATCACAAAGATGGGCCAATATCTAGGAACCAACTAGAGCAATGAAAAAGTAAAACTGACATTCTGAAACTCCACGTTGCTAACTCAGTGCTCCCAAATACGAATAAGTCCATAATGTACTAAAAAAACAAACTGTTCCTCTAACAACTAAGCGAATTAGTGGACAGGGACTTCTGTTTTATTTACTCTGCAAACATTACCGCGGTTTAATGACTAATCTGATTCCTAGCTGGATGATTTATATAAGACACACATAATATATAAAAATGCTTGCTTTTAATAAAAGAAATTCAGCACAATACAGTTTGTATTGTAGTACACAGGAGGCAGTCACAGTAAGTACCTTATTCAGAACACTATTAAATGTAAATAAACTCCCTTGAATTCAAGCACCAATACCTTGTTCCATGGCAACAAGACAGTTTTAGGTGTGTTGCTAATGATTACCTTGTAGAATATTTGGTTTCAAACACACTACACTCTCTGTCAGAATCAGACAGTCAATCCCAAAGTCGACCTATTCATCAAGACCTTTCCTATTTTGTATTTTGTTACCAGGGCATATGGTAATGTACTGTATATGCCATTAAAAAGAAAAGCTGCGAGAGGCACAGAGAGGAGTACAGAACAGGTAAAGGTTATTACATTGACACTGACGATGGCCTGTATCACGTTTATCTGTTTAATCACATTGAGTTTCAAAATCAACACATAACAGCAGCCGGTCACAGCGGCGAGTTAAACAGTGCTCACAGTTATGTTAATAGCATGTTAATGCTGCGTGGAAAGTGACTGTATGGCAGTTATATAATTCTGAGCAAAAATTGTAATGAAACTAAGAGGAGCATCGTGTTTTTTGTGAGGTCTGCACATACTGTGAGAGAAATTTGGAAGGGAAAATGATTTAATGATGCACTGGAGAGTTAATCACAGCTGAAGGTGGTGAAAGTAGAGCCTTGTCTAACATTACAGATAAGGTGTTGATAAAAAGTGTGACTGAGGCAAGGTACATTGAATCAATAACAGGACTCATGAACCTGATGAAAAGATTATTTAGGGTACGATTAGCACACCTTTTGCACACGTTTGTCTGTCACATCTCACGACCCTGATAACTGCCTAGATTTTATCATACACTCCTAGACTGCTTTAGTTTCCGATTATTTAATATTGGCTTTGAGCCCATTTCAATTACATCCCCTTCAGTCACTGCATGCATAATTGTACCACATTAAGTTTCCTACCCATCCATGTTATAATGCATACTGTATATGGTTTTTTTTTTCAAAGTTTTGGCTGGGTGGCTTCTCAAACTTCAATATAAATATAGGTACTGTGTGATAACTATGTGATTATGAGGACCTTATGTACCGTATGTGCATGCACTGGTTTTATCATGTAATCTTTAATGCACCTTTACTCAAACGAATGCATGGAAACCCACAAAATGCTGTGCTAATTCTAATGCTAATTCTTATCAAGAAATAGGGGGGAGTGGAAAGCACAGCTAGGCAATTCACTTGCGCCTCTGTAGGCCTGGGTTTGACTACAGCTCAGGTCACAAGGGAAATCAGTTTGTTGGTCTCAAATTAGCCATTCCCGATAGATAGTGTCGGGGAGCAGCTGTTGTTTAAATCAAGATAAGCAACAAGCGTGGGGCAGAGGGAAATGAAAGAAATGCAAGTTGGGCAAGTCCTGAATATTTTAAACAGGTAGAAACAGGAACAGTCAGATGACACCCAACTAGATTGCACTACGCATCAATAATTAAAGTCAATGGCCTAGTGATTCACAGGCCCACATTTCTAATTAAAGTACCCTGTGGTGTCTGGAGCTTTACAAGAATGTTACACATTGTTCTTAATAACCTATAGTTTAGCTTTGCACAGATGTACACTTAGAGAACACTGTTCTGTTATCCACAATGTCAGTTGTGCTGATATCGTTACAGACTAGCAGCCGATGCAATCGCTGACTGCATGTATACTGTTTGCTGTGGTTTTGTTGTTTGTTTTTTTTTCTGCGAGGCAGCGTGTCGCTTACCGTTGTATCCAATGCTGATTTATTTAACTGCCCTGGCTGGTTCACTGTAATCAAACCCTTGTAATCAAGTGTTCTTCTTTATTGCACTTTGATCTATGCAAAGCCCTTGTGGTATAACAAAGGTTCCGTTCAAACCTTTTTTTTTCTATTTAGAAATGTAACGTTTCACTCTAAAAGAAACAGAATACTATACACTGTAGGGTTATTATTGTTAAACTCTAATAATGTTAAACCATGACATTGCCAGGACCTGTCTACCCAATTGGATTCAACATCACCCTGGTGTGGGGGCACAGTCTGCTGGTGTACCCTGGTTCCCAGTAGAGCTGTAGTTTTCTTGAGCCTTGGTGCACACAGCAATTGTATACTGATGGCGATGGCTATTTTCATGATTATAATGCACCCATCTACATTGCCAGGATTGCACGCAAATGGTTTGTAGAGCATGACAGACTTCAGGCATCTCCATAGCCACCGCAATCCCCGGACCTCAATCCAGTTAAGCATGTATGGGATGAACTTGGATGACTCATTTGTCACCACTATCCTCTGCCTCTACTTCAACTGTGTGAAATATTAATGACAGAATGGTTCCTTAGCCCTCTGAACAGCTTCCAGTATATTGTGGAGGCTATGCCATGCCATGCCAAGGCTGTGACCAGGGCAAATGGTGACCCAACCGAATATTAGGTAAAGGTCCTAATAAATTGGCCAGGCAATGTGGATGGTCTTTGTCTATTCACTACTTTGCTCTTTAGTTTAGCCTTCTGCGCTCTCTGATTTATATAACTCTTAGCTCATTTCTGATTGCTATTTAGTATGGGACACAAAACATTTAAATACATTTTGTAGTAACACTTTGTGTTTTCATTAAATGGATCCTATAGTCAACAACCATATTGATCCATGTTACAAGATGCGGGTTTACAGGAAAATAGCAGACACATTAGTGGAGAGTGGGGGTACCCTGAGAGACACACTGATTCATTCCTCCCCTGGTACTATCACTCACCAGCACTCAGTGTATTCTAATCCAAGGTGAGATTTGCATGCAGTCAGGCTGTGAGGATTGATTAAAGTTGGGCAAAAAAGTTTTCACTCTGCAAACACTCCGGCTATTTCCTGTAGGAGGTGATGCAAACAATATATATATATATATATATAGAGAGAGAGAGAGAGAGAGAGAGAGAGAGAAATACTAGTTTTAAAATAGTGCCTGAGCCCTGTAACATAAGGGACACCAGTTGCAACACACCACTTAACAGCCTCCCACTGAACAGTTTGGTCTGATAGAGACCCTCCCTCCATTTCACTGACTAGAACCAGGAGAAAAAGAGCAGCTGTGACCTAAATCAGATGTGACCATCTTTAAACACCTTACACTTCAGCTTTATGATTTGGCACCTTAACCATATTGAACCATTCAAGGCTCACAAGTACAGTACTAATTTATGCCAGATGTCTCTTATCAACTGCGCCACTGTTGACGAAGGACCTGCATTACTGTTTTCCTCAAATGAAGTAAAGTAAAAATAATAGTATCTAAAAAGGATAACCACCATCTCCTTCACTGACAAAAGGGGGTTATGCAATTTTTGAGTGCAGTGTTGAAGTTTCCTGTTTACAGTACCAATATCTGGTGCAATTTCCAGCTGAGTTCAAATCTCACCAACACTACTGTGATGCATAGACTCAATACAAGTGATTTGCTAGGGGCCAAAATCCAAAACAAATACCAATAACAAACACTACACCCTCCTGGTGAGATAAGCTGTGTACTTCTGACCATTACTCAAACCTACTAAAATGTCCTTTATAAATAGTCTATGAACACTATGTAGATTTGTTTCCCACAACCTAGTACAATGCCCCCCCCCCCCCCCCCCCCCTGCTAAACACCATTTTTCTGTTAAACTTTTTTGTTCAGCATTCGTAACAGGAAAAGAAAGTAGTTTTACTGTTTCGCAGTCTCCCCAGGGTTGCCATAGTGACGACAAGGCCACCTGCTCCACATAAGAGGAAACCCCTCAGAAAAAATAACTACCATATGGTATGAGTGGTTCTTCTTCACAGAACACAATTCCAACATAATATTTTATGTGCAGAAATTACCGGAGCTTGTCAATGGCCCCCATGGGCCATACATTGGATTAGAGTCAGAATTGAAGAGGGGGTGATGACAAGAATTAGGGTTAATACAATTGTGTCTAAACCTAAGAGTCAAGATAGGGGATGGAGCTAGGGGAAGCATAAAGTCCAAGGATATCATGGGAAATAGCTTTTTACTGAGTGACGTCCTTGTGTATACAACAGCCTGACTAAAGTAAAGAGGTCTGCAGAAAAAGAGTCAAACAAGTACAGTGTGCATGGTGTTACTGGTTAAAAAAAAACAAAACAGAGACACAACATTCGTGAACTGTGAGGCAAACACAACAAGTGAAAGTACCCTATGATGAGGTGACTCACAGAAAGCAAAACATTACTGAGGGAGAAACCACTTAATGTTGGATTTGGAATCAATTGGTGATTTTCTATTAGCTACACTGGTGGCATTTGTCACGAGAGCGTCACCTCACAGCTCTGTGAGCAGACTCCAATCCTCACAAGCATGTCAGATGGTGTGTGTTTTAGTTTTGTCATGTGGACTAATGTCTGCTGGGGCTCAGTAACTAATTTCCTTTTTTTTCCTCACTGAAATGGATTGGAACCCTGGCCTCTAGTGGTTAAAGCTAGTGAAATTGCCATCTGTGCCACTTCAACCCTTCCTACCTTGGTAACTGGACTATTGTAAGATGCCCAAGTGAGAGAATTTAAAAAGCTCTGCATTCAGTCTCAATGTAAGTTATAAAAACCTTTTAATGCTACACAACTAGTGAGAAACCACTCAGCTGCAATTATCAACAGGTAACTTTGAAACTGCTTGCTAGTTTTGCACAGCATGAATTGTTTTATACCTTTCAGAAAATGTTCCCATTGCCCTTGTCCTTGCAATGTTACCCTAACCCTACTCTTTCCTTCATTGTTGTGCTATTGAATCAGAGCAAGTGTTAATTCCCACTGAAAACGTGTTTAAAGTGTGACTGTGACTGTGATAAAAGCTGTCATGATCCTGCTCTGACTAAGTACTGTATCATAAACGTTGACAGGCGAAGCTTCAGTTATGTGTCAGTGAGTTGATAGATTTTAATAACAGGGGAAGCTACATTATTTTTGCTGTTGACTTTTGTGCTGTGAGTCAATGAGAAAATAAAAGCGGGTGTGACCTAAATCAGAGGCTCTGTCCAGCTTTAGATACAAAGCAACATAATAAAAGAGGGCACGCACAAACACCTTTAAACGATTTAGCAGACTATCCTTGCTGGCATCGACTTGGGCAGAATGGAATGCCAATTGTGCACATGATTGTGTGGCTTAATCCTGCCCGCTGGACCAATACAGAGTTGAAAGTCTGTGTCATTGCCACAACACTTAAACGACGAATAACGTAGATCCCCTCAGACTTCAAACTGAGGCCACTCAAGAATGCAGACTCGCAAAGGGGACTTCTGCATTCTTCCCGGCAATGATTTAAGTCTAAAACAGAGGCATACATGAACCCACTTTCAGCTGCTATCTTTTATTGGGCTGAACTAGCTGAAGTAAGCACTACGTACTATAATAAAAGCATAATGCCTTGCAGTGAAGCATTATGGATGGTAAAATAATAAGCATTGGGAAGCTGGGTAAAACATGGTCAATGGAAACCACCATGGACTTTTACCATAAAAACGTACCTAATGTACTCTTCTTCTTCTTCTTTAGAATCGCTTTGTGTACCACTTTCTGATCCAGTCATCAAATACTTGGGACTTTAAAACTCAGACATGTCTGCTCTCCAAGCACAGCTGGCACAACAGTGTTTATATATCAGAATGAAATAGCACATAGAGCACATGGCAGAGGTATGCATTGGTTAACAGTGACATTACCAGTAGCAGCAGCAGTCCCTGCAGCACAGTAACAAGCAGACAGTGAGAGTCAGAGTAGATGCACTCCTAAATCTCCTTCTGATCACTAATGGATAAGCATAACAAGGGCTTAATTCCACTGTCTATTTACATGTCTGGAACAAGCCTTAAAGCAAACATTCAGGCTAGATGCTACCGGAGTGAGACTTATGGTCTGTGTTTATTCAGTTTAAATGGATCGCCAGCATGGCACACAGAGGCAGCCCAATTCTTTGGGTCTGTGCTGGGCTGAGTTTCAAGTTTACCCTGCACTGAAATAAATGGCATCGTCATCAGATGTTTGACTCTGTGCTGCTGTTTAATACAAATCATGGGGTCTATTTAAATTAACTCAACAGTGGCGGATTTACTGTAAATACTGCCACCCTAAACTTCGAAACCTAATTTTTCAGTGACCTGCATTTTACTGTATCTTTACTGTATCTACTGCATAAAAAAGTCCAGGGGGAAAACACAAGAGAAATTGATCTGGAATTAAAGTATTTAGACCACCTCTCTTTAGACTCCCAGGTTTATAAGATTTATACCCACAGCTTTGAAATCTATGTATTACCCCTAGAAAACAGAAATCACGTTTGGTTTGGTGGCGACTTCAAAATCTGGTTTGAAGGCAACTAGAAATTGAGTTGGAACTAGCTGGCTTATACAGTGTAAACCTAAGACCAAAAACCTAAATTACTACCAAATCTAACTAGCTGGCATAGTAACTAAAATGGCATTTGCTAATTAATTCCATGATTATTTTATATATCTTCAGATGCACGCCCTGAAGGAGACTCATTGCTCTGTGGAATATGTAAATACTTGTGAGTCTGAAAGGACATGATCAAGTCTGTTGTAACGTCTTGAATATTTTATGCCTTACCCTGTCTCTGTGGAATGTTCTATAAATGACAAACATGTTCCATGTTAAGGGTATCAAATTGGAAAATGTGTCTACCTTCTGCATTGGAAGAAAAGTCGAATTGTAATTCCTGCTTAGGTAGTTAACAGCATGTTGTAAAGAATGCCTCTGTAAGTCGGTAAATTTCTGTTCTCCAATGCATTTGTTCTTCTGTCTTTACAGAAAACAGCTCACTCGGGCAGTACAGCTGTCTTTCCTTCTGCAGATTCAATGGCTTGTAGCTTCTGTTTTATGTAACGTGCTTTCAATATGTTTGTCACAGCTTGCTTTTCTTTATGTTTGTAATCCACAGGAACATTACATGCAGTATAAAACATCCTGCCACCACTTTCATGAAATGTCCGCATTGGCTATTTTTCACTTGTCTGCTTAGAAGTAATATTTGCCACTTTGCTTGCACTCTGTCGCCATTTTTTCACCTGATTTCACCCCATTAACTTCAGCTCCACTCATTTACATGCTTGCTCGCTCAGCTACAAATGCTGTGCTCATACACAACCAAACAATTTACAGATACTCGCAGATTTGCATTTTCAGTGCAGGACACACTGCTTTTGATAGAAATAAAGGAGGTGCCTAATCAAATCAAGATTTCACAAACTGTACGATTTTCCGTTATGCAGCTGTACTTTATTACGATGCAATGGCAGCACAAGGGCAGCTACAACTGTGCCCAGTTATTTTACCCCCATTTTTCTTATTAGAATGTCAAATTGTGTTCCCTCTGCAATCCTCACAGCTTTGGAGAACTGATTGTCAGTGGGAGTCCTCCGATCCCACGGCCAAGTGCATTGTTACATCCAGCAGCTGAACAGCACATTTTGGAGAGCTATCAGCCCTTGGAGGACAGGTGTCCGTTTGAGCTCACCGGGCATCTGGCCAGTACTGTCTGCTGTAGCAGTGAGGAGAAACTGTCCATGATAATGTTTCCTCCCTAATCCACTGGAGCACCAAAACCAATGCAATGCTCCCTGTAAAATTCCCAGCGAGGGATGGCACCCTGCGCTTCCCTGACTGTACAACTCACCCTGCACTTCACGCAGTTGTGCCTTTACCAGGAAAGGTAGGTACCATTGAGGTTTGCATGCATGCTGTATTGACAGTGACATATTAGTGCAATAGAGCAAGGATAGTGCATTAGTTAATGTAATAGACATTAATCATGTATAGGTGTGAATAGGTCGATTATCACTAGTAAGGTTAGAAAAGGTGTGAAATTAAGTAAAACATGGAAATTGTATAGATAAGAGAATTAAAGTGGGAAGATAAGAATGAATTATACAATGATCGAGAGATAAGTTCAAATGCCACAAAATAAATAAACATATAATACAGGAAATGAGATCTCACATGTTATATCATAGCACGGTCTCCCAACTGGTTATAAATGAATTGGCTCCAATTATCACTCTGTCCTCTACAGCATTTCCAACAGACAGCATGCCTATTCCCATTATTTTGGTAGTCACTGAAATAGGATCCTAATAGCTACTCTACAAGACTAATTCAGTAGTTGTCTGCAACAGACGCTGTTTCCATTTTGAGCCATTCGATAGCATTGTAAGTCATTCGGTACGTCATGAAGCTGTCACACTTAAAAGCGTTTACATCCAAAACGATCTTTCAACCATTGAAAACAGAGATGGAGGAATTACTCAGTAAAGAGACAGTTAGCAAGGACAATTACAAATATCCAAACAATTTGTTTTCCTATCCCAGACCAGTCCTTTCACACCTGACTTGAACTGTACGTAACAGAGAAAAAACGCTAATTAATACGACAGAAGAAGGTCAATAAAATCCAGAAGCCTACCTGAGGTAACCTCACCCAATATCATTTTAATTAGGGTTCTCCGGGACTCTACCAATAACAGAACAAGCTATACACAGCGCAAGGGTTTATCCCAGTCTGAACACTTTAAAGATCAATCTCACTTTCACTACCACTGAGAGGCTAGCTAGCGCTCTTTATCGAACCTTCAGTGTTTTCAAATTGGTATTGATTTTAGACTGTTATCTTGGGTAACTGAACTTTGTAGTTACCGAGCATGTGCTGTTGATGTGGACCTCTGTATATATATTTAAATGTGTGTGTGTGTGTGAGAGAGAGAGAGAGAGTGTGTGGTGTTGTTTGTTCGGGTAGGAATGACTACATGCTGCAAACCCTCTGGAAATGAAAGGAAACAACGTGTATGTTTTCAATTTGGGGAAATCGTCTGTGTAAATGAATGATATCTTATTATATGACCTGTTGATCTACGCTTCCTTCACATTCCATTTCTCACCCGATCGATATCCTATTTTGTGTATTCGCTCTCATTATCTGTTGTTTTTTTGCTTAGGTCTAACTTACCAGGCTTAACTAATCTGATTCTTTTCCCACCATCTTTTCCCCACCAAGTTAAATTTCTGAAGTAGCTTTAGAAATGACCACTAGGGGGTGTGTAACTGTAATCTCTGCCCTCCTCTGCAACTGTGGCAACTGCGAGTTAATAAATGGAAAGTCTGTACAAAACCACAGCTTTAGAGGGGACAGAAATTACAGCTGCACACCCCACCTCACTTAAAAAAAATGCATTATTGTAAGCCTGGTAAATAAAAATATGTTTCTAAGATACGTCCCTATGTGATGTAACCAGGGTACTTCAAGATCCAGAATTCTCCATTTGAACATATAAAGTATCAAACTGTTTATTCTCATTTTAAGTATTGGCTCCAAACAAATAAACAAAAAAAAAAAAACACCTACTCCACATTATGTATTCTTACTCTGTGCTGCTTGGAATGCTGCTGCTAATTTTCCTATTACATACTGCAGATCATGCTTTCTGCGTGGATAATGCACTGTAATATCAGGATAATGTACAGCAAAATGGGGGCTGCTAATGGGGGGGGGTTACTGGTACTAATCTGTAAAAATATACAACCATAGAAGTTTTTCCAGAAATAACGCATATTACAGTTATATTTTTGTGTTTAACTTTACTTTTATTAATGATTTGTCATGGATTTTTTTTTTATCTGCCTGGCATCTGAACTGGGGGGGGCACTAGATCTAAACTGGGGGAGCATGGCCCCCTAAGGCCTACCTTAGGCCTTGACAACATAGACCTTAAAACAAAGACCGAGGGCTATATTTTCAAAGCATAACTCCAGTCCTTAATTAACACCTGTTAATATGACAAAGCTAGAACCAAATAACTAGGTAATATAATACACACTCTCCCAAGCAGTCTCACGTTGTTCATTTCTCATTGGTAACATTAATATGCATTTTTCTCTATTGAGTTAATTAAAGAATATATAGCCCCAAAGCTAGGGGATGCATTGAGTTTTCTTCGAGACAGCTGTCTCCCTCAATATATATCTCTTAAACCCTGTAGTTTACTTTAACAAAAGGGAGCTGGAGCATAAATGCTGTTATGCAATACCAAAGAATAACTGTCAGAGTATCAAAAACAGGGCAATTTATTTTTGATGCCTAGTAGGAACTCTAGTAATCCCTAACCAAAGAATGCAAAACAGGAGTGAAATACAACAATGTGTTGTGAATGACGAATTGTAATCTGCCTTGGAGTCTCTATCAGCAAGAGGACACTTTGTATTATAATAATCATATCAATGGCAGAAACAACGCGAGAAGTGGGAAGGATAAAAGTTACAAATATTCCACTTACGGCAGGTTCGTGTATTAAACGCCTTTTGGATCAGCTGAATAAAGTTGTTTGAAGTTGCCTATGTTTTTCAGAGTAGTAAATGAGTACAATCTTAGTTTTTGTGATTTATAATAAGTTGACTGTAGGAGTGTCATTTCTCACATTTTGAGCAACAAGAACTCAGCTGTTCTGTCTGGTCTTCATGCCCAAACAGCATGAGATGGCATCTCTTATACAATAAGACACACAAGTGTTATTGGAGACATTTAGAATTCTAGAAGGGGTCAGAGTTTTAGGCTTTGTTTTTATTTTATTGTAGTACATGTACACCCATGTGGTAAATGTAACTCAGCAAACATGCAGCAACAGCCACCCACATTAGATGTACATGCTTCCTGATCAATTCACATTAAGTAGAAATGTCAATAATGTGCTCTTCTGCCTTCTAATAGATAAAGGATTATTCAGTAAGCACTCCTATAGAATATAAAAAGGGGCTTTAAACCTGTAATAGAAATCACATGAGAACATCATACCTGCAATATTAAGCAACGGAAGAGAAACACATCTTGCTATGCTGCTTATCATTCATAATACATTAAATCTAGCCCTGACCTGCAACACTCCAGCATAAGTTCGCAGATTCAGAAGGAATGACTAAGATAATGGCTGTCTATAAATCTTACCTCTTCCCCCGTCAGGTAATATGCTGAGAGCAGCCCACCAACATAACGGATGTTCACTTCAAACAGGGACGCTTCTCCGTTCTGGAAGAAAGAAAAAAAAAAAAGGGTTAGAAAATAATTGTTTTCACTTGCTTACTCAGGTCTGCCATATCAACAGCAGCTACTGCCTTAGGAAGTGGAATGAATCTTTACTACAGTCACTTCTCAGCATAGCGTATCTCTAGGCGTGTATCGGAGACCCTGATATTGATGTGATGCAGCCATCTGAAATTGCTTTGTATCAGATGGTTTGTATCAAATGGAATTTATATATATATAGGATGCTGAGGTTAGAGCGGCCAGTAAGCGTAGTAATGGACTGGATATCAGCTTTTATCATACAGCACTATACAATATTCCTTGTATCCATTTTCTGACCTCTTATTAACTATTAAGGTTATTACCCCTGTTTACTGTCCTGATTATCTTTTGTTTCTTTACTTTTTTTTTTAAATCAGGATATGCAAAAATTTGAAACACAATGCTACATTCAAACTGCTGGTACCTTTGTAGTAGGCTATAAGGTCTGAGTGCAGCTAAACCATTGGGGTGAGTTTGATCTACCACACAGGAAGGGGATAGGTACCAGGTAGCTTTTCATATGGTCTTTGAAATATGTACATATTCCAAATTGAAGTATAAAATACAGACACAGAACCAAACAGAAGAAAGGCCTTTATAGGGAAAAGCTGTCTGGTTTAGATCCACTAGGGTACTTCATGTCATTCCTATTAGAGCGTCTTTCAGGCTTCAAAATTGGCTTAAGAGGGTAAAAACCAGCACAGCACATGTATTGATTGGGCAGATCATGCTGCTAAGTCCCAACATGACATTCTTTTTCTTTTGGCTTTCTAATCCTGTTTCAACAATTCCGCAGGTTTGATGAACAGCAGTTACTTGTTCATTTTGTTCAATCTCCCAAAAGAATGCCACAAGCCACTTTCCCTGTGCAGTTACACTCATGAGTGGAAGAATCCAAGAAGAAGTACTATGCAACTGTTTGCCTAGCCTGTGCATTTGACCACCAGCTCCCTAACTTAATAAGAGTCTTGCAACAGACGTATATGCCACTGACTGCTCCATGCAATTTGAATCGTGTTTATCATTATGACAGTATCTATTTAAACCATTCTTACTTTGTCAACAAAGTAGTGATTAACTAGCTCATGAATAATAATGGTAAATTGGTCAATTTACTACCTAAAACAAATTGAAACAGCCACAATTTGTCATAATAATTACCCCCCTATTAAGAAAGCTGTGGGTTGAGACCACTATTTTGTGTGGACTACAAACACATACTGAAATCCAAATGTTTATGGCTAAGCAGTGAATTATGCCATTACCTTTATTTTCCCATGATTGAAAAGGAACATAGTTTGATCGATGGGTTTTCTCCCTGATTTCTATGTAACGGGCAGTGCTGCGTGATGCACGGCCGTTATGGACTGTGCCCCATGTCGGTGAGATGAGATGAGGCTGAAACCTCTGTAACCACGAATGCAGAGGAGCCTTGCACTTTTGAATAACGGTTAAGATGCTTGTGTGGTTGCAGGTTTGTGTCCTGCCTCTGCCCTGATACACATAACATATGGAAAGTGCAGCCATACTCTATAGAATAAGTATGTGATTCATCTTTAACAAGCAAGAAGACATGTCATCTCTCCTGCTAGTGAAACATGAACGCATCTTTAAAAAGACTAAAATCAAAGCCACAGTGTTTTTTTTCCCATTGGTTGTCAAGTCAAACTAGGCGCTAATACGAATGAGTGTGGACAGGTGAGACTGGGCACTATACAGTATTGTACACTGAAGCGGCTTGAGCAATACTTTGCTGTTTCAGTCACCTGGTTCCTGCTCTGCTCTGTCCCGCGCAATTGTCTTTGATCTCCTAAGCATGGGAAATTGTTCCTTGGGCATGTTTTAATAAGATCCAAATTTGAAAGCCTGTCTTTAAGTTCTTACAGTGAGTATCAAGATTTTAAAAATTGATCTCTGCTTTTTTTTTTTTTCAAATTCCAGAATAGATGTTGTTGAACTGTAATGCTGCTGCTTTTAAATGACATTTTTAGTAAATTCAAAAGGTATAATTCACACACGCAGTGCAGTCTGTCTATTACCAATGGGAGTAATAGTCTTCAAGGAGTGTTAACCAATGTTTTAAAAAAAGCACTAGCTCTTTTTGTTCTGTTGAAGATCTTTTAGTTCTTTGCTTTATACTTCAGTTTGGAATATAGAGTTATTTCAAAGACAGCGCTACTCTGTAGATGAAAGCTGCTGCTGCTTGTTAACTAATAACTTTGGGTTTTGTAGTTCAGATTCACTCCAATGGTGTAGCAGCAACCGTGTTACCGTGTAACCCACCTATAGCAAATGAAAAGTGTGCATATCCTGAATGAATGTAAAAAAAAACAAGAAGAAAACAGCACAATAAAAGGGGGGCCCATAATAATATTAATAACGCTAACAAAAAAAAAATGCATTTGAAAGCATTGGTTAGCACTCCTTTAATATTGAGTGGGTGTCAAAAGAAATGTTTCTAATTGTCTCCCAATTACAAGAGACTGAGCAAAGTCTAAGGTGGTCACAGAGAGGGAGTTCTCATTAGAGTTGGAAAGGTGCATTTGAATTCAGTGAGGAACAGACAAGACCATCTTCGTGAGATAAATTACGCATTGCCGTCTTTTGCATTTACGATGATGAGATTTCGCTGTCAGTTTTCCAAAGCAGGTACCAATTAAGGCCACCTGTGCTTCATTGCCTTTGCTTATAAGTGCCACCTAGCAAGGACAGTCATTAAGACACTTTTTTTTTACAAAACTAGAACCAAACAACTAAGTAATACAATTTAAAGTCTACTAAGCACTCACAAGTTGTTTTTTTTTTCTTAATTTCCTATGTTGGTACATTAAAATGGAATTTAATTTAAGTTTGTGCTATGAAGACAGTAAGAAAAACTAGAACACCATGGTCTATCAGTGCATAGAGACAGACTAACAGAAACAAACATACTGGATGATATTGCCTTTACAACGATACTCCACTAAGCGTGCAATAATGTATTGATCTGTTTGTACCACTGAACCACCGACAAAGAAAAGGTGTGGTGCTGAAATTATGCAGAGAAGTTTTTGTGATACACTCACAAAGATACCAATAGGGAACCAAAGCAGGCACTGTGAGTTATTTGTGGTGATTTCTTGTCAAATAATTAGATGACATCGCCACAGCTTGACACAATGACACTTGCTGACAAAACAAAAAGGGTTGTAATGGGATAGTTCTCTGTTTTATAATAGCCACTGTACAGTTTGCAACTAAAAAATGAATGTAAGGTTTACAGGAAATATTACATTTCATTCTAAAACAAAGGAAATCCAGGAAATTACCTATTGCTACTTCTTTTACAAGTGATTTAATTGCTCCAGTTTAAGAAAAAAGGTTTAGAAATAAAAACATATATATTTTCTTGTTTTTAGTACAAAACTAATTTTAAAAAAAATGTTTATATAAACCTGTCACTGCTCTGCTTAAAATGTCTACCCACAATGCTCAGCATCCC
This sequence comes from Acipenser ruthenus, assembly GCF_902713425.1. Classification (NCBI taxonomy): domain Eukaryota; kingdom Metazoa; phylum Chordata; class Actinopteri; order Acipenseriformes; family Acipenseridae; genus Acipenser; species Acipenser ruthenus. Next base: position 5,015,994 of record NC_081213.1, read on the forward strand.
CGTATCTGTGTATCTGCTAATTTAAGGGACACAAATGAAAGCTAACCAAATATCTCCTAGACTAGAACATTTTAATTAAACTTGAGAGATAATAAAACATGCTTCTCAGTACTCTGGAGCGGTCTCTGTGGGTAATGCTTATTTTAACAATTTTTCCTTTGAAAAACAACTACACTTTTTAGAAGAAGAAGCTGTTTACATTTGTGCAGCAACAGATAAAACGCAGAAGACATGGTGTTGCTATAGCAACTTCTTACGCAATTTAAGCTTGTGCGTTCTCAATTTATTCTCTGCCAGAGATCCGGTAGATCTTCGACAGCGCTTGCCAATCATCCTACTAAAAGTGCATCATATCTTTTTTTGTTGTCTCATGCACAGTAGACTACCAACCGACAGAAAAAATACATGTTATTAACTATGTATTGTGTTCTAAAACATGATAATAAGTTAACAGTTGATACTGTCCCCTAGGGGCCACCCACATTGCATGAGAAGACACTCTTATACCACATGAGAGGGTCTGTACATTTTAACTTATACCATAGCATTATTGTATTATTATCCCCTACTCTCCCAGACGAGTACAGAATCAGGGTTCTGTTTCCAGATCTAAACCACAAAAAGCATGGTTACTACCACCCGAATGTAATTATTTATTTTTTTTATTTTTTTAAGCTACAGCAGCTGCACAGTCAGTAATCACATTATTTACACTTCCTGCTATGATGTCGACTCTACCCAGGAGGTGCAGCGACTGGAGAACTTCCAAAAATCTGCTGCAGCGAATCAAGTGCCCAGGGAGATCTCTAGCAGCTTCTGCAGAACCAATCAATTGCTCCCTTGACATAGAAGCTGTTGCAAAAATCATGCACTGTGATTGGCTGAGAGGGTATGGAACTGCTACTGTGTGACTGGGTGATCTGAGCATACCCCAATAAAGATGCAGTAATAGCAGTACATAACAAATATGGTAGCAGTCTGAGTGTAGAATCTTCTAGTCATACCAGCGTAAAGAGTTCTCGTCATTTTAAACCCTTCTGTATATGCATGCAATAATTGACAATAAGCAATGCCTTGAGAACACGCTATTATTCAAAAGCAAGAAGCAAAAGAAATAGAGAACATGCATTAGTGTTGTAGTAGGGCACCAGAGAGATTAATCCGTTAATTGAAGCCATGGGGATGAATAATAGATTAGTTAATTAATTGTTGCCTCTCTAATATTCTTCAAGAACTCTGATACTTACTCTGAAGCAAGTGATTCAATAATGTGAATATTATAGGACAAGAAAACAGGACAATTCAACTTGTGTCTTGATTTTCATACCATTTCTATGGTTTTATACAATGTATATATTCACTAAAAGCATGTTGCCTTTCTACTAGAAATAGGGCCTTCTATCTGATACATATCCATGATGATGGAGCTCAACACATGGTCCAATAATATATATTCTTGATGTATTTCAGGGATATCATTTCAACATACTACAAAAGCAAGTCCAGTGCTTCCATTCTGCATTCATCTCCACGTTACCCTGTCATACCGTCAACCTACACTAACTCTTGATCCTAATCTAAGGGGCTGTATTAAATGCAGGTATAGTTCCTATTACAAATTCGTTTTTTTTTTTTTTTTAATTTAGCTGGATATGACAATTAAACATGGCCTTCTGGAATATCATTTATAATAATTTAATACTCCTCCATAAAATGTGTCTAGTGTCTTGTTAATTTGTTCGCAAATCTGTTTTCTCGTTCATAAACGAAGTGTGTATGTTAATGCCAAATTGCAGTTTGAGGGGATATGTTTTATCTTTATATCATAATTACATGACAAACAAACTGCTCGTAAATGCATAATTTGCATGAAACACAATGTTTGTGATCATTTCATATCTGCTGTAAATGAAACCTAGACAGCTAAACCACCAGTTATGCTCTTCAAAAAGAGGCTTTGCTGTCACACTTACTACACATTGTTTTAACAAACTGTAATTACCAGCGCTTCATATTATTCCAAGTTCAGAGAAACGGTTATAATCATGACAATCCGATTAACAATCTTCAACCATTCTGTACAGTGGCACAGGCTCCTCCTTTTAATGTTAATGTATGTATACAGCACGGTGCTGTTAACCAGAGGATCCCAAACTGTAATCCAAGAACCACTTCTGTGATCTGTGAGTCATTATCCCAGATAATATCGCAATCCACACACGCAAGCCATTAATCCGCACTTCACGAAACTCAGCATTATAACTCAAGCGCTGTGCCTGCCTAATGAATTGGAATTTCAGGTAACGGCTGGAAGTGAGCAGAAAACCACACAGTTCAAAGAAGAAAGTCTGACCATTCAACAAAAGAGAAAGCTCTTCAGATCTACTACACCTCCTAACAACATCCCGGTTGCTATCAGTATTTATCAATCTTCAAAGATCGCAGTATAAAATGTGTCTCATACGGTAGAAGAATTAAATCAATCTCAGCAAATATTTTAATGTTGCAGTTGCAATTCAACGTTGCCCAAAAGAAATGTTTGTTTCGTCGCCAGCGGCTAGTGCAGGGGAGTCAAGCAGTCAGGAGTTCCCTGGTTTGAATGCTGTTCACGTCAATACTAATAGCCTTGAAACGGTAAACAAGTCATATCTAAATGCACACTGACTGGATTGGAAGAAACCTGTGAAAGTCATCAAAATCCTTTTAATAATTCAATGAGAGCTTAAACAGTGTCTGCACATTACTTGCGGTGTTATATGTGTGGTATTTTGTACCAAGTACTCATGCTACAGCTACAGTAGGGCTGTCTCAAAAAAATATGTAGACACTGGCACAGCTGTAAGTTTCTTCCTGTGTCTTAGTGCTTGGGAAAATTTTTTCCTAAAACTATTGACTATTTATATAACTTTTCACCACAAATAGAAACACTAATCATTCTTATCTTTTACGGGAAGTGTTTTGTTCCCAGAGTTTCCTGTGAAAAAAAACAGCTTTCTTCTTTACAGACTGATTTTCTCACAGGTTCCTTTTGAAATGAAATTGCTGACACCGCTGGAAATTCCAGCAATGACCAGCACTGGTTTCCACTGGTCTGTCCCGGTCACAGCTCATAGTTAGTACTTGGGTGTTCAAAGTCTGTAACTATAATTTTCAAACTGTCTATTTTGTGAATACAGAACCATTGTATGTGTAATAAACTGTGATGATCTTGCTTTGTCAGAATGGCCTTGCTTTAGCTTTAGCTAAATCCCTTGGACACTAAACTATGGATAACTCACCTACTGGAGACAAGCCCAGTAATGTTTTGCCTCTTACTTATGTCTGAATTTAAATTATGAAAGCGTATCCAGTTACTTGGATTATGTCAGGGACATTTCTACTTCGGGAGAAGGCAACTTTTTTATGTTGCAATTGTATTGACTCTCTCTTATAAAAAAACAATTAAACCATTCTATATGAGAAGCAGAAACACTCTCATCTAAATGACCTTATGATGCTTGGTTTGCTCGTTTTTTCTTTGCCAATAGAACCAGGACTCTAGACTATGCAATGATGACAATAGGACCATTCTCCATGGCTTAACCATTTTCAATAAAGACAATGTTTTATTTTCTACTTAGTAATACAATAAAGAAAAACAAAAACTTGAAACACCTCTATACAAATGCATTCTCATGTAATTGCAAATTGTCCCTTTACAGTGTAATAGCCAAATACAATCTGTGAATAATCCCCTAAACTGTGGGTTACTGTACCGAAATATAAAGGAATTAAGTCTTAAAGGATCTGTCAAAGTGACATTCAAATTTCACCTTTGGGAGATTTGTTAAAAATGTTTTATTGAGGATGTGAAAAGGGGGGGGGAGCGGACACACACCAATATGAAAAGCCAATGCAAATTAAGAAGCCTCCCTATTCTCTCATCAACTTCTCCAGCACATGTAAAATATCTGCAACATTGAGCATTCAGGCTGCAACCTGGATCTGCTCTTCCGAGATATCAGGACTGAGCACATTGCTGTACCTCTCCCCAGTGTCGCTGATCACAGCATGCTTACACTGATTCAGATTCCTCACCACAGCCAGTTCATGAAAACGATTGGCCCTGGACCAGGACATGATTCTCCTGCCTGAATTCCAAGTGGTCCTCCAGGACCTCTTTTTTTCTCATTAAGAAACCTAACTGTGAGCATTAAGCATTAACAAGGAAAGCACTTTCATCTCACACAACTCTTTACTTTGCATTGCTTGAGGCTGCTATGGACCAGTCTGGACCACTCCTGCTTGTGGAACTAAAGGGCTTGGATTCGTATGAAAACGCATAGTGATGGATAACAACATGGGGGTCCAACCTTCAATTCAGATGATTACTCACGTGTGTCCGAGTGAAAGGAAACAAAGGAACCACTCCTTCATTTAGCAGAAATGTTTTTCATAAATTGCATATATTGTTTCATGATATCTTCCTTGCTTTTTAATTTTTGCTTCAGTAAGCTTTTGAACAGCATTTTACTACTGAAGAAGAAGAAGAAGAAGAAGAAGAGAAAGAGAAAAAAGGGAAAAAGAAGAAAAAGAAGAATTATCATTTATTATATATTTTTTATTTATATAATTACTTGTTTACAATCGGGTGCTACAACCAGTAACATTTTTATTTTAAAATAATTATATATGTTTCGTGCAAAAAAAAAAAAAGCCATGGAATCTATCCAGTTGACCTGTACATTGCATTTGCAGATCTAAATAGCGCCTTCATTTACATGATTTAAATAAGAACATTCACATTTTTAGATCTTGGACTACCTAATGTGAATCAAGGCAAAGTGGTCCAAAATTAGTGCTAATCCAGGTCTGCAACCAACAGTGGCGATATTTAGAGCAACAGAATTACGCTCTCACCTGAAGAGGAGACCTTTGTGGTTTTAAAAGCTAGTGTATCTGAGATACCTACTGTACTGTATTTAGATGATACTATTAAGAGGTATTATAAGAAAAAATTGCTTTGTCGTGACTCTGTATGCCTCATGGTATAAAAGCTTAACAACCCCAGGCCCTCTGAGATAAGCAAATGCCTAGTACATTGTGTTTTCATTAGCTGATTTTTCATTTTGAACTCTCATAGGTGAATAAACAGCAACATGACACATGCAAATGATAGCTTAACCTTGGCTAATTTGGAAAACTCTTCCACACAAGGGGCCCAGTTTCAACAGTTCAATAGTGCAAAGAGTGTAGCTGGCATAATGCCTTCCTTTCGCAGCAATGTATGCTGATTCCCCTGCAGTAGTATACCTCCAGTTTCTTAAAACTCAGGTCTGCTAGAGGAAAAGGTTTTCAGCAGGGATTGTTTTTATAACAATACTTATTGGCATACAAAGTGCTCTGTAGCGTTTCTATGCATGTTGTGTTCAATGAGGTTCCCATACTGAACCAGGCATACCCTTGAACACTGCTTACATAAATAAAAAAACATGAACACTTTCATTCAGATCCAACTATAAGAAATTAAATTCCATAGTTAAGAAATCAATCTTTTATACTATTTGTTTCTTGTATTCGGGGAAGACTTTTCTTGTCTTCATCATTATCTATGGCTTTTAAAAAAAACACACTTGACAGCTTCACTGAGCTGGCATCACTCTCTGCAACCTAGCTGCCTACATCAGTTCTGATTTTCCCAATAGAAACAAATACAGGAGAAAGATTTCCAAGCTGCATTTTGAGCACTGTTAAGTTGTAGGATGATGAAGCTGAAAAGGCTAACATGGGAGTTTTCTCCCCAACCACCTGTCCATCAGCTTTACATTATGTGTGAAGGTTTTTTTTGGTTGCTTATCACTGCCAACTGCACTGTAAACCAAACAAGTGAACTTTTCTTAATTATTGAGTGAAATCATTTCCTTAAAAGACATGTGTAACTGTTAGTGAGGAAAACATATCCAAAGTAATGTCATTCATCAAAAGCAAATTCGATCACTTGAGTTCCAGTAAACCGAACAAGTTACTTGGACTAGATATACAAAGACATTTTAAATGGACCTTTATTGAGTCAATGTGAATAGTATCGTAGTTTCATAATATAAGGAACTGATGAACGAACTCCAAGCTATAGTGGGCTAGATTCTCAAAGCTGTTGACTCCAAGACATCAGTAGCATGATTTGCTTCAGAAAGAAAAAACGCCCCCTCCTCTAAATTTAGCAAATTAGAAATAAACACATGTTTAATGCAGGGGCCAACTGTGATTACGCTTCAAATTCTTGAAAATATGCTTAAAACAGCAAACACACCGATTACAGCAATCCCCTGTCTACACCCTCATTTGCATCTCAGCCCTGGAGACCAGTTGTTCAAGGCAAATCAATGTAAGTACAGTCAACACAACTGAATTAAGTTCTTATGTGAATAAAGGAATTTTATTTGAAGTAATTCCAATAACTGTAATAGAGGAGTGGCATAAGAACAATTGTTACGGTATACCGTGTTAAAATATATTTTTTTAGTTTAAGATGTATCTTTGCACAGTTATATAAAAAAAAGGCCTGGTAAATGAAAAAATATACAGTTTCAAAAGTCTGCATATATATAAAAATGAGAAACACCTGCCATAACACTATCAATACAGGCGTAGGGCATCGTGATGAATCTGCAAGGGGTTTAAATGGCTCTGGTGACCATTATTCCTTTAGGCATTGTGGGAAACAATTACTGCTGAAGTGCCTTTTCAAGTGTTCTATACATTTCTGACACTGTGCTGTATGAGACGTCAATTTGTGCAGACTTGGATACAGAATTGCACAGCAACCAGTCACCTAGATCCCTCTGTCAAAGTTCTGTCTTGTCCGCCATGACTAAAACTGACTAGCAACAAAGAGATACAGTTTTTATATTTTACCAAATGCATGTTCGGAATTCCAATTCGTATGTGTTTCATTCGCTTCTAATTAACACCGGAAGAGTTGTCTCAAAAAATCCTGAAGGAAGAAAGAAATAATTCCAAAATTCCAAAATAATTGCCTACAGCCTTACTACAATGATGGGTCCTTCCATCTGAAAGGTGCCGTAAAAATTACACTGCTTGATTTGAACGCAGCATATGCTTAAAACTCCCAGTCATGTTCAAGCACAAAACTTTGAGCACAGAAACAATTGTAACCAATGTGCTGTAGATGACAGGGTACAGACGCACAATGTTTTCACAGTATTAAGCACTGTAATGTTTTCCATGGGGAAATCCTACCTGAAATCTAAGACAAACACACAATGCGATAGAGCTTCAATTACAGTATATGTGAATCTGGTCATCGGATAACTTGATAACTTGAATCAATGGCCATCTGCACTATTTTAAACCTGATCATGCCTTAATCCAATCAAACATCTGCATATACAATTGCGTAAGCATCTTCTTCTGTCTGTGGTGAGGGCAATGATGGTAGATGCCACATGTTTTACCTTTGAGCTATGCGTCCAAATGGGGTGCTTGCAGGCTTTATTGACATTGCAGCATCGCATCTGATAAGCCATCTGGATCCACTCAAATGCAAGGAGATCCGTTGTGATACCATAAGTCCTGTGAGTGATTTAGTGTGTAATTCACTATGGGCTTCTTCATTTTAGATCTGCAAACGATGACATGCTAGGTCAGTGTGAAATGAACCTTGCCACGGAACATCTGCACACAGCTTTGGCTGATTTCTTCTGACACTTGTAGCAGCAGCCATAAAAGATCTATGGGACAAGTCGCTTTAATAATTATTCAAAATGCTATCTAAATGTTAACAAGTTTCGTTCAATAGGATTTCTAGACCGGACCCTAGCTGGTGCCGTCACAAATAAACCTTCATGGATCATTCACTCAAATTGCAATGGTGGGGCTCTTCTTCTTGCTATAACCCCAACCTGAACTCAAAGGCCACTTTAATAGGACAGCCTTCGCTCCAACATTAAAGACTCCAACCATTTGTAAATACGTAAACTAGGCTGGATCCATTGATTCACCAGTAAACATCAGGTCATCTTCCTTGGTCAGCAAAATCCCCAGATCTCAATCCCATTGAACAGTAGTGGGATGCACTTGAATGTTGCATCGGTGGCTGAAATTCTCTACCCACCTCATTGATATGACCCAGTTGGTGGATGTACTCCTGAAGAAATCACTAAGTGTTAAAGATTTGACTAAGGGTGGTCTAAAGAGGCTAGGTTAAGGAAATAGTTCTGCATTGTTTACTGATCTTGAGAGAACTCTGTCTCATCTCCTACATCCTACAACTTAACAGTGCTCAAAATGCATCTTTTATCATATTTACTTGGGTGAGCTGTATTACAGCTTAAAAAGCTTCCACCTTTATTGTTTCTATTGAGAAAATGATTGTTTCTATTGGGAAATGCAGAACTGGCGTGGGCAGGCAAGTTGCCAGCATAGCCCCTGGAACAGAAGAAAGTATAAATCAATTGGTTACAGTTGGACTGAATGAATTTTGTGGTGTGCTGTATATGCCACATCATGTCCGGGCTATCTTTGAGGTAGGTGTTTGTTCTTATTCTCCACCCCATCCCTACACTTACATATTTCCAAACATAATGGGTGACAATTAATTTCTTTATACCTTTTCCTATTGTATAGAAACATACACCACATTTGAGTTGAACTCACTGAGGAAATCAGTTTAGTTTTCCTTGTGGCAACGTCTTGCTATCTGTGCCTGAAACTGGCCCTTGATCAGTATTGTACTGGTTGACCAATTAATAATTAATCATCTACTGACTAATTGTATTAAGTATGGTAATTCCTTTTTTCTTTTTAAGGCAGCTTTCTGCCAACTTTGAAAATACATGACCACCCGGTGATCTTACTGCTTAACTGTTCCCACCAATCACATGATGCTTTGAGATCTAGTGCATAAATAGCAGAGGAAATTGACTGCATTGAGAAAAGCACTGCCACCGTGCTAAACAAGCTATTAAATATTAGCTTGACGGAAAATTGCTTAATTTGCTCTGAAAAGAAAGGTGGCAGGAATGGCACAACGCAATTCAGAAGCCCTCCTGAATACCGAATGAGCAATTAAAGTAAACTAAACTCATCATTACAGGATGTTTTAGTATTTAAAAATTTCTGCCAAAGTTTTGATGTGTAAAATATGTAAAATGTATCTGGCAGGCAAATTCATACAACTGCCTATTAACAGAGTTCCCAGGAGAGGCAGAGGGAACCGTTTTCATTCTTACCATCCCCTGAGTGGCAGGATTTCTCTTTTTTCTGTGCTAAGTTGAAAGTTGTGTGTGTGTGCGTGTGTTTCTGTGTGTCAAGTGTCAAAGGAAGCTTAAAAGTCTTGTGCAGAGCTATTCAAGAACCCTGACTATTATAGCAATCTTTTTTTTTGTTTACCTTTGTAATGTTTTTTTTGTGCTATATCACAGGCAAAAAAAAAATGTACAAAGAAACATCTTGTCAATGTATTTTCCATAACACAATGCTTATCAATGAAATGTTTGACTAGGTTTATAACAAAGCGTTGGTTTGATCCTTACTACAGTAAGTGATTATGGTAGGCTTGTCATTTAGGGCCAAGTCTCAGTCCTTTAACAAGTCCACATTTCACAAAATATTCTGAAAGCCTTTTCCACCACCTCCTTTTCATATATCTCTCCCTGCTGGGGAGGGGGGGGGCAGTGGTCTTCCATCATTTGGCCTTGGCTGACCTCTGGCCGTCACTGGAGATCACACCTTAATTGAGAGCGGGTCCTTGCCAAACTATCTAATCCAGGGGTGCCCAATCACGGTCCAGGAGGGCTATTCTACTCCAGGTTTAACAGGTAAAATGATACAATTAACTCTTTCAGGGTCTGGACGGAGGTTTAATTGGGTCAAACAATTTAGAACAGGGTTGGAACAAAGACCAGGAGTGGAAGAGCCCACTTTGGACCCCCTGTCCTAATCATTCAAATACTACCTTATATGCATGACAGATATCCAGCTGTGCTTTGAATAGCTAATCAAATACCGTAATTGCATAAATATCAAGATTCTCATTGCTCTGGTAGCCTGTTATACTTGCTCACCTGAAGAGAATCCTCTTCACACCTTCAACATTAAAAAAGCCAGTAGTGACATGCTTTGACCCTGAAGACGTACTGGTGTGTAATGACCTAGAAAGTGAAACAGACTACCCAAAACAAAATCAGTAGTTTTCAATGCTGCTGTGGTAAAAAAATAAAATAAATAAAAAAACTTCCCACAGAGCAATACAATGTGGCAGGCACCAAACGATAGTCAACAATATTTTAGGACTATTACCATAGGTCATTAAAGGCCCTGCAGCTACAACTGTTATTGCATTTACTGCTAAATGCAGGCACCATCTGTCTCAGTAAAAGGTCCCGTTGTCCAAATAGTATTAAAACTGTACAATGCAGCATTACCAACCCACACAACACCTTGACTGATAGCAACCTTCAATCATGAACAATTGTGTTTTTCACACAGGTGCATTATATATCGAGATGAAGAATTCGTTTGGGAATGTGTTTAATACATGTATTTATGTACAGCCATAGTTTTGGATGCTACAATCCATAACAGCTCTTGTTTGAATGCCTTTATACCCACTTAATGCATAAGCATTTCAAAATCTATCTGTCTGGTCTATACGTTATCTTGCCATTTAAGGATGTATTTGTCCTTATAGACATTCTATAAAATGTACCCTCTATAACCTAATGAAACAGTGGTCAATTGTTATGCAGCATGTCAGGTCGTTATCTGCCAGTAAATACAACGCCAGCTCCACTAAATTAAATTTGAAATGCATTAGTCTGCCATAACTGGATTACGAAGAAATGCTGGATGCAAAGAGACCTGCGGCAGAAGATTTCATTCATTGAAACTGGTTGAAAGCATTTTAATAATGCACTTTCTTTTTTGGCATGGTGTTCGGCATGGATTATTTATCTTTATGAAACAAACATGTTACAAAAAAAGGCACTGTTACTAAGTGAAGAGATACCATTTTGAATTAAGCTGGCAGTGTAGTGCTTGGTTATATTTGAAAAGTAACTAGTTAAAACCAGATCTGGTTTATATCAATGCACCGGGATCATTAATTTCCAGTTATCTATACAGTAGTGATTATATCAAAACACAATTTAATGGCTTTTCAAGATTTTCAACCAACACACCACAAAATACCAATGCATTTTATAATAGAGTCAATGAACTCTGTGTCTGTACTTTATTGACAGATAATGTTCTGCACCGTGCAATATACAGACCTCCACATCAACTATTAGCACTTAATAAAACTAATAATCAAGAGAACAAACAGAACACTCAACTGAAAAGCTTTGAACTCATTACCATATAAATATTAATTATTTCAGTTATGAAGTGCATCTCTTGAAACTGATGTATTTCTGTACCTCCGCAAGCTCGGCTGAAAAACATTTAAATTACTTTAATTGATATGCATAGTGCGGAAGCCCCAAAACTCTGGAATGTTCCTATATTCTGCTAGTGGCAACATATTAACAACATAGTATGGGACAGGAGACAGCAGACTTTTTTTTTTTAATACATTAATACATTCAACTAAGCACCTGCAATATGCAGCATACACTTTTGTTTTATGGACTGCCCCTTGTCTGACTCATTCATGTGTTATGCAAATGGTATCCCTGGCATGCTTTCTGTAACACTGGTACTCTATATAAAAGCTGCATATCTCAGTCTTAGCTACAGTGGGGCAATGATTTTGATAAAAGGCTGATGTTAGACTTAGTACACTTGCTTGTGTTTCACGAAGAACAATCTCTGAAGTTAAATAAGGGGCCTTCAAAATAATGAATGACATTTATAAAGAGTGACTTGTATACCAGTATAGAGTAGGAGAAACTGAACGTAGCCAGAATTTGTAATGACAAAACTCATTTATCTGAACAAGAAGAATCATTCCTTTCGTGGAGAAATGTTCTTGTTCTGAAAATTAGATCGTTTTTTTCAAATGTCAGCCGTTTTCAGTAGTACTTGAACAACATATGTCTTCTTGAAATACATGAAAGACAGTGTCCTTAACTTACTGGGAACTACACTCCAACAATCTGACAAATTGTGCACAGCCTTTTCACCAAACCACTATGCAGGAGAAACAAACTAAATATTCTCCTATGTGTCTTTATCCTGTATTCACATAACTGGCAATATCTTTCATTGAGTGAGGATAGCAGGACTCAATTAAGTACATCCTCACAAGACAAGAAACCAACAGAACCATAAGTCACTTTAAAAATTCCAAAATAAAATGAAATTCCCCCAACCCAGAAAGCTAACGTAGTAGTAATTGAATAGTATTTACAGTAATTGAAGAGTATTATTTTACTCCAACAGCTTACTGACCTCAGATCTCATCCTTCAATTCAACAGCCGATCCTCAGTTCACTGGTAGAGTATATAGAATCATTAACTGGATTATATGTTCCACGTTCCTTTAAAAGTTGTGTACAAAATGACCCATCTTTAGGTGAAATATTACAGTCCAATGCACGTGCAATAAAAGGTGTAATTATACACTTGAATATAGTATCATATTTTGACCTTACCAAATAAAACAAATCAGGAGCACAGTGGAAAATAAAGCCCCTTGTTTTGAAATCCCATTTATGAGAACTTACCGAATTCATATCAAGCTCTTTCTCCACCCAGCTTTTAGCTTCTTCAAACTCCTCCAGCATCCCCATGATGTACAGGGTATCAAGTGAATCCACGATGGAGGCTCCTCTGAGTCCCCCTGCATGGTGAGAGAAAAGCAGCAAAGTCAATAGGCAACTCTTAACAAAATGCAACACCAGCATATCAGCAACTGTGACAGGACTGCCTTCGATCTTCTCCACTCAGCCCACTGTCAGCTTTTGCAATGCCATTATGTGCTTTCGAATCTACAGTACAATGAGCAAAGTATTTTGCTCTTAATGTATTTTATTGCATTCACGTGTAATATACAATGATAGGATTATTAGCCTGGAACGTGATGCACTTACACAGACAAAACTGGGAATTAAAAAGGTAAGGAGGCAATGAAACGCAATATTTGTTATATTCAGAAATATATTGTGAACCTTATTTTATTTGTGTGCCGTTCATTTTCATTGATTCCGTCATGCAGTGGACCCTGGTAGGCATGGTAACTGCGACTGCAGTGCACCGTGGGCTATCGATCAGTTACCGTGGTAACTCTTCTTTTTTTTTTATAGAAATGCATAAACTACATTTTGTGAAAAAATCCCCTGAAGAGCTCTGGTGCATTTTTCTTTAGAACTTAAAAAAAGAAATAACCTGAATGGACGCCACTTGGTGTCGTTTCAATGGAACCGACTGTATCTGTATAATCGCTAACTTGCGAGTTGCGCATTGTACTGTATACAGCTCCACTGTTGAGTTTCAAAATGTTATACCCTCACTAAAAGGTCAATAAGTCAAAGATTTCACAGCAGGAAGCTTATTGTGATGAGGGAAAACAGAATATTTATAAATCACTCTATCCCTGACAAGTTTAAAGCACTGTCACAATAAAGCCTGTGGAAGAGTGACAATGGAAAAAAAAAATCACTCTCCACACAATCATTGCTTCCCGATTCCAATCTAGCTAGAGTTGTCTTGTCTTGTTGGCTGCAAAGCTAAGGAATTGCAACCGGAGAACAGTTGGGCAATCTGTCTTGTCACTTCTATCACAAGATGTGGTTTCAGATCCCTGGCTTGGGCTCATCAGGATTCCTTAAAAAACAACTTTTGAGTTAGTGCTTTTCAGATTATTTACAGAGAAAACCAATTTTCCCATTTTATCCGTGTCAAAAGAGGTTAGCGGTATTGAAACGTCATGGTATGGTAGGCCCTGATCCCTCTGAACTGAATGTGACTGTATGGCTAACTATTTTTTTTTTAAGTATATTTTCGGTTTTCAACTTGGCTGGTGCGCTTGATAAGATTACTCCAGTCACCAATCCCACGGCAGGGTTTTGATTGCTCAGGGCCACATCAGGGTACAGTCGTATGCATAATGGTCTTCCTTTTGGGACGCAGTTCATCTTCACCTGCTTTTTGGAAATTCAACAGCATGCCTCATTTACAGTCCCTTCGAGTGCAGGTATGGCCTTGGATGGATGATCAGTTACAGGGCTCAACAATTTCACAGGTTTCTTTGTCTTTCCCTGGCGTGTATTTTAACATAACAGACCATCGCCTCTCCAGAAGGTGACCTACTATCTCAGTAAACGTTTCTGGTCTGTAACAAATGGCTTCCCTTATGAAAGACACTGTCAGCTTGTTCACTTTTGGCTATATTTTAATGAAGGCCCTGATGTCCTTATAGTACTGTTTATAATAGTTAATATGTTGATATATATATATTAACTAACTGTGAATTAAATATGAAGCACATTTGTTAACATACTAGTAACCTAGTAGTTAATTAAGCGATAACTTTAGGGCTGGTTAAACATACAAGGAAATAAGGGCTTTTTGTACTAGCGAGGGAGATGTTTATTTTTCTAAGACAGCCAGCTATGAAGTTTGTCTGGGGAAGTCACGGCCACTGTCATGTAATAGCCAGTTAATAAACTATAAAAGTGGCAACATGGCAAACCAAGGTAAACTATGGTAAATGCATAGTAAGACTGCAACAATGCCATGCAAAAAGACTGTGGCAAACTTGTATAAGGAACTGTTCTAGTTTCCAGTACTACTTGTATAAGGAACTGTTCTAGTTTCCAGTACTATAGGGTGGAATATTTAAAGATATTTCTTTTTTTTTTTTTCATTAGTTCCAAGACCTGTTAGTTCGATCGCATTTCAATTAGTGGAATTAATTCAGCGTCCCTTCTGAAATCACTTCGGATAACTTGTTTAGTTAATGCCGCAGATATTGAATGGCTGTCATTATTGATATAACTGATAAAATGTTCAATGCATCTTTTCAGGTGATTTTAATCAAAGTCGTCACAATTGCAATAGTAATAATTACTCTAAGATTGAGGTTTTCTTTAGCTGTGCTAATCATCTTCGCTTGATAGAACATTTATATGACATAGATAATTATGTTTTTTTCATGTTTAGTGTATAGTAAGATAATATAATGGTTTTTTAAAAAGTAAATTATTTATGCATCTTTCTTAAATTGATCCCTCATACTAATTTCGAAAAGTCATAGTAAAATCTTCCAGACTAAATTATCAATACAAGAATTCAATAGCACTGGGTTATATCTTGACTCGGTACTATAATGTTTTTTCTTCAATAAGGAATATGTTACAATTGTCTGCAATCCTTTTTATTGCACACTGTAACATTGTTACAGGTGCATCAGTCCCTGAATTCGGCAAGCTTTTCTTTCTTCTCTTTTGATTGATGCAATGGACAGGAGCACTGTATGTGAAGGAGAAAGAACATTGCTGTGTTACAAAATTGGTAGCCTTTGCTGAATAGCATTTCAAGTATGCCCCTATCAAAACAGTTGTCAATTAAATAGAAGATATTCCATTTTTGTCAACATATTTACAGAAGATAAAGTAAAACGTCTATAATAACAATCTTCAAATGTATGGGTAAGTCACGCAAGTAAACTAAGAATTAAAATACATGTACACAAAGCACTACTTTATATTTATAAAAACTGCTTACACGTTTTAAGGTGGCAGCCTTAGTTGTAGTCATTTACAAAAAGTTAATGCCTCCAATAACAACAGATTAAGTCGATTGTGCATATACGCAACATGAGATAAAGCTGGCAGATTTTCCACTGCATTAGTAGTAGTCTGGCTTTGCTAATCTAACGACTTGAACGCTTAAAGCACAGGCAATCATTTCTATTTCGAAATGTGTTTTCATTTCCTACAGGCCCTTTGGGTGTCATGTTTATGCAACTGAAAAGTCAAAAGACAAAGGGCACCCGGGCGACACTGGGACTGCATACCAGAGCAGCCTTGTTATTAGGTTGATCTGAAGGAAAATAAAATATTTAATTAAATTGGCCTTGGGTGATTACTGAGGTCTCATGAATGAAGGTTTGTTTGTATCACATTAAATCCTTGCATTAAATAAAATGTAGGCTGCAAGGGCTCCATTGTAGAGAAAACGAAAGTCACAAAGGTGGAACAGCAGTGTTATTTTGCACTGGGTTACATATCATAGGGAGATTGCTCATAATTGCTGGAATGTGGGCCCAAGGCAACTGCAAAGGTTCCACAGATCAATAGAACTCCTCTGTAAGCGTGGTTTGATGGAAATTACCCCTACCAAATCCTATACTGATACATCAACAAATGATCAACTGCCGTTCTGCATATGTAAAAATATGACTATTGATGGGGAATCTTACATTTTTATATTCCAGTCATGTTAAATTCTGTGTGTTTTCCTTGTAAGGTTCATTCCCAGACACA